>NW_009649706.1:905016-908530 GCF_000708025.1 Charadrius vociferus
CAGAGGGGTGTGGGAAATGTGGGTGGTCGCACCAAAAAAGCCACTCTCCATCGTATTTGGAAAATCATGGCAGTCTGGTGAAGTCCCGAGTGACTCGAAGAAGGGAAACATTGCACTCATTTTTACAAAGGATAGAAAGGAGGACCCTGGGAACTACCAGCCTGTCAGCCTCACCTCTTTGCCTGCGAAGATCACAGAACAGATCCTCCGAGAAGCTATGCTAGGGCACGTGGAGGACAGGGAGGTGATTCCAGACAGCCAACAGGGCTTCACCAAGGGCAAGTCCTGCCTGACCAACCTAGTGGCCTTCTATGATGGAGTCAGTACATCATTGGACAGGGAAGAGCTACAGATGTCATCTATCTGGACTTCTGTAAGGCCTTTCATATGGTCCCCCACAACATCCTGCTCTCTAAATTGGAGAGGTGTGGATTTGATGGGTGGACTGTTCAGTGGATGAGGAGTTGATTGGATGGTCACATCCAGAGGGTAGTGGTCAACAACTCAATGTCCACATGGAGATCAGTGATAAGTCATGTCCCTCAGGGGTCTGTATTGAGACCAGTACTGTTCAATATCTTCATCAACAACACACTGTGGGATCAATGTGCCCTCAGCAGATTTGCTGATGACACCAAGCTGCGTGGTTGACATGCCTGAGGGATGGGATGGAGCAATTATATCAGTGGACAGGGAAAGAAGTATAGATGTCATCTATCTGGGTTCCTGTAAGGCCTTTGACACGGTCCCCCACAACATCCTTCTCTCTAAATTGGAGACATATGGATTTGATGTATGGACTGTTTGGTGGATGAGGAATTGGCTGGATGGTTGTATCCAGAAGGATGCAACCAGTCAACAGCTCAATGTCCAGATGGAGATCGGTGTCAAGTGGTGTCCCTCAGGGGTCCATATTTGGAACAGTACTCTATAATAATCTTCATCAAATACAGAGGGGTTGAGTACACTCTCAGCAGATTTGCAGCACCAAACTGAGTGGTGTGATTAACATGCCTGAGGGATGGGATGCCATCCAGAGGGACCTGGGCAAGCTTGAGAAGTGGGCCCATGTGAGTCTCATGAAGTTGAACAAGGACAAGTGCAGGGTCTTGCATCTGGGTCAGTACAGCGTATTCCCCAGTACAGGATTAGAGCTTTAGGCTTAGGTGAAGCAAAATTACCTGGTGTAACATCTCCTTTGTGGCCAGTTTCTAATGGCATGAAGTTTGTAAGAATCTCTGAGCATTGTGCTGGTTCTCTGAGTGTTGCTTTAATAGGCACGTCTGTGGGACCTAACGAGATGCCAGCCAGCCAAGAGAAAAACTCAGATTCAGATCTGCAGTGGAATATAGACTGGATTGAACACAGGACACTCTCTAGATGAGGAAAAAAATCTTTACATGCTTCTAATTTTCGCCCATGCTTCTGTTCTTCTGTGATCCTATTTTTATTTAATGGGATTTGATGTGGTATTTCAGAGGTGTTGTCACTAAAAGAATATGGAAAGCAATTTTTTTGACTCCTAAATATTTTCAAGATTTCAAAAAACTGTCTTGTCTGAAGTTGACACAAGTTGAAACCCGAAGAATAAACTGATAATTTGAAATAATTTCCTGTCAGCAAGACCAAAATCTGTATCCTAGTAATTTTGAACTTACTTATTTAAATTTTGAGCCTTCTTTTTAAACTTTTTGAATACAAGGTAGTGTTTCAATAGGCAGTGTAACTTTTCAATGCAGAGAAATGTTTACAAAATAGTAAAAGAAAATTTAGCTAGATAAAAACTTCAAATTGTTGATGCTAAAGAGCAATGCTGCAGTAAAACTATGACAGTATAAATAGACTATAAGGAAATTTGGGTTTTAAAGGACAAGGAGATTTCTACCTGTCTCTTTAATGAAGTTCTTGAGCAGTCTTCCAATGGGAATAAAGTGTTCAGAGGCCCAGTGGTGTTATGCTAGGTCATAGCAGTTTGTGAAAGTGTTCCTGTCGTGCTGATTGCTTGTGAGAATGAGGGACTGGGCTCAAAAACCTGGGAAGTTACTTTCCATCCTGTTTTTAATTCATAACATTAATTAAAACTGACCCTTCCTCTAGTTTTAGTTTTGATTGTAGAAAGTCTGTTGAGAAATGTTGTGTAGGTTTTTCTGGAGCATCTGTATGTCTCTGAATTACTAAACAAATTTTAAACTACTCCTTGACTCTATCCATCTGCTTTCTATACACAATAAGTCAAATGCAGTTTTATTGACAGTGACTGCTTTTTGCTTTTCAGCCTTCATTTAAACGAGAGACCAAATTGTAGTGTAGGAGGTTGACAATTACCATTCAACTTCTTGGTGATTATTTTTAATAAAAGGAATGTTGGAGTCCTAGATACAGTGCAATTTAATGAAATAATGAGCTTCCTGACTACAGCAGACTGAGCGTTGTCTGATTTCTGCAGTGATGAATTGACCATGTCAAAATTTGCAATCTAGTCTAGTGAAATATTTTACTATGAAAGTTTAATTTTCATTCTTTATTTATGAAAGCAGTAGTACTGTCACAACGTGTTATCATACAAGTGCCATTTTGTGTGATTTATTTTAATGAGTGTCACTCATTGATATGTTTAGTGCTTTTTGACCCATATTTAATGCCAAAACCTGTAAGTGTTCTGAAATATAATGAGTTTGCCATTATTATTTTGTCTTAAATCAACAAATAGCACATTTTCAGTTTTCTCTCATTTCAAAAGCTGCACTGGTAGTTTGTTAGATATGGTGGGGCAAAACAGTTTACCCTGCTTTTTGTGAAATATTTTCTGGAGAGACCTCATACGTAGTAAAAGCAAGTATAAAATTTTTTAAAATACTTATTCTTTGTGTAGTTTTTCTGAAGAATCTGGAAATGCTTGTTCTCTAAGAAACTGTATTAATTCATTCTTATTTGGGACTGAAGGATATACAGCACATCGCTTATTTACAGCAAGAGTACCCTTATAGGAGGTATCATCTGTACTTGCAGTTCAGCAAATTAAAGGTGCAATATATATGGCTGAGTGAGATTAAAACTGAGTATTTTGTAGTCTTCTCAGAGAGAAGTTTAGTTAGGCTCATATAATAAATAAAACATTTCAATCCAATGATTAAAAAAAAAAGAAGTGGAAATTGTACCACAAATGACATATATGCACATTTTGTTTATGCCAATATCAGTTTTTTGGTTTAGCAATGATAATAAAATGACTAAAAATTACGAGTAAAAATGAAAATCTGTAATTCACTTGTGTAGTTGAAGTAACACTGTGATATAGTGTTAATACAATATTATATTTAATGTGCACTATTAAAAATCATAGAATTGTCTAGGTTGGAAGAGACCCTTGGGATCATTGAGTCCAACCATCTACCCTACTCTACAAAGTTCTCCCCTACACATATCCCCCAACACCACATCTAAATGTCTCTTAAACACATCCAGGGATGGTGACTCAACCACCTCCCTGGGCAGCCTATTCCAGTGCCCGACC
>NW_009649706.1:908694-912531 GCF_000708025.1 Charadrius vociferus
TACTCGAGGTGTGGCCTCACCAGTGCTGAGTACAGGGGCACAATCACCTCCCTCTTTCTGCTGGCCACGCTATTTCTAATACAAGCCAGGATGCCGTTGGCTTTCTTGGCCACCTGGGCACACTGCCGCCTCATATTCAGCCGCTTGTCAATTAGAACCCCCAGGTCTCTTTCTGCCAGGCAGCTTTCCAGCCACACTCCCCCAAGCCTGTAGCACTGCATGGTGTTATTGTGACCACAAATCAAGTAGACCTGATGTTCTATTAGAGAAAAAAGGAATTTTTAAAGGTTCTAAGATGTCTGTTGCTTATATGCGTAGACCATCATGACTATATCATATAGAATATAGAATGGTTTGGGTTTAAAGGGACCCTCAAGATCATCTACTTCCAACTCCACTGCCATGGGCAGGGACACCTTCCATTAGACCAAGTTGCTGAAAGCCCCATCCAACCTGGCCTTGAACGCTTCGAGGGGTGGCCAGCCACAGCTTTTCTAGGCAACCTGTTCCAGTGCCTCACCATGCTTACAGTAAAGAATTGCTTTCTAATACCTAATCTAAATCTATGCTCTTTTAGTTTAAAATGGTTAGCCCTCGTCCTATTGCTACATTCCCTGATAAAGAGTCCCTCCCCTTTTTTCCTGTAGGCCCCCTTTAGGTGCTGGAAGGCTGCTATAAAGTCTCCCTGGAGCCCTCTCTTCTCCAGGCTGAACACCACCAACCAACAGCTCTCTCAGCCTGTCTTCATAGGAGAAGTGCTCCAGCCCTTGGATCAAATTTCATGGCCCTCCTTGCGACTTGTTCCAACAGCTCCATGTCCTCCTTATGTTGAAGGGTCCACAGCTGGACACAGTACTCCAGCTGGGGTCTCACAAGAGTGCAGTAGAGGGGGAGAATGACTTCCCTCAAACTGCAGGCCATGCTTCTTTTGATGCAGCCCAGTGTGCGGTTCTCTTTCTGGGCTGCGAGTGCACACTGCTGGCTCATGTTGAACTTCTCATCAACCAACACCCCCAAGTCCTTCCCTTCAGGGCTGTCCCTCAACCCATTCTCCGACCACCAGCCTGTGGTGCTTGGGATTGCCCTGAGCCACATGCAGAGCCTTGCACTTGGCCTTGTTGAACTTCATGAGGTTTGCACAGGCCCACCTCTCAAGCCTATCCAGGTTCCTCTGGATAACATTTCTTTCCCTCCAGCATGTTAAGTGCTCCATACAGCTTGGTGTCATCAGCAAACTTGCTGAGGGTGTACTCAATCCCAACATCCATGTCACCAACAAAGATGTTAAACAGCACTGGTTCCAATACCAACCCCTGAGGAACACTGCTTGCCACTTGGACATCAAGCTGTTGACCAGAGCTCTTTGAGTACAACTATGCAGCCAATTCCTTATCCACCAGTTGGTACATCTGTGAAATCTGTGTCTCTCCAATTTAGGCCAAGGATGTTGTGTGGGAGTGTCAAATACTTTGCACAAGTCCAGGTAGATGATGTCAATTGCTCTTCCCTTATCCACCAGTTCTGTAACCCCATCATAGAAGGCCACCAAATTTGTCGGACACGATTTGCCTTCATGTTGGCTGTTATCAATCACCTCATTTTCCATGTGCCTTCTCAGAGTTTCCAGGAGGATCTGCTCCATTATCTTGCCATGGACAGAGGTGAGACTGAACTGGTCTGTAGTTCCTTGGGCCTTTCTTTTTTCCACTTTTTAAAAATGGGGTGTATGTTTCCCCTCTTCTAGTCAGTGGGAACTTCACCGGACTGTCACAACTTCTCATACATGATGAACAGAGGCTTGACAACTTCATCCGCCAGTTCCCTCAGGACCCATGGATGCATCTTATCAGGTCCCATGGATTTGTGCACGTTCAGGTTCCTCAGATGGTCTCAAACCTGATCTTCTACAGTGGGCAGTTATTAATTCTCCCAGTCCCTGCCTTTGCCTTCTGTGACTTGGGTGGTGTGGCTAGAACACTTTCTGGTGAAGACTGAGGCAAAGAAGTCGTTGAGTACCTCAGCCTTCTCTGTATCCCAGATAACCAGGTCTCCCCTTTCCTTCTGAAGAGGGCCCACATTTTCTTTAGTCTTCCTTTTATCACTGACATACCTGCAGAAGCTTTTCTTGTTGCCCTTGACATCCCTGGCCAGCTTTACCTCTGTCTGGGCTTTAGCTTTCCTAACCTGATCCCTGGCTGCTTGCACAATTTCTCTGTATTCCTCCCAGGCTATCTGTCCTTGCTTCCACCCTCTGTAGGCTTCCTGTTTGTGTTTGAGTATGTCCAAGAGCTCTTTGTTCATCCACGCAGGCCTCCTGGTGTTTTTGCCTGACTTCCTCTTCATTGGGATGCATCAGTCCTGAGCTTGGAGGAGGTGATCCTTGAATATTAACCTGAATATTAAGCTTTCTTGGGCCTCTCTCCCCTCCAGGGCTTTATCCTACTGTACTCTACCAAGCAGATCCCTGAAGAGGCCAAAGTCTGCTCTCCTGAAGTGCAGGGTAGTGAGCTTGCTGTGTGCCCTCCTCGCTGCCATAAGGATCTTGAACTCCACCATCTCATGGTCACTGCAGCTAAAGTGGTCCTTGAGCTTCACATTCCCCACTAGCCCCTCCTGGCTGCTGAGACTGAGGTGCAACATAGCACATCCCCTCGTTGGCTCCTCTGTCACTTGGAGAAGGAAGTTATCATCAACACATTCCAGGAACCTTCTGGATTGTTTATGTCCTTCTTTGTTGTCCCTCCAACAGATATCCAGGTAGTTGAAGTCCTCTATGAGGATCAGGTCTTACGAACATGCGTCTGTTGCTATCTGTCTATAGAGGGCCTCACCTGCTCGGTCTTCCTGGTCGGGTGGCCTGTAGTAGACCCCCACTGTAACGTCACCTGTCCCTGCCCTCCCTTTAATCTTGACCCAGAAGCTCTCAGTCAGCTCCTCATTCACCCCCAGGAGAGCTCCTTGCACTCCAGCTGTTCATTGACATAGAGGGTGACACCCCCTACTTGTCTTCCCTGCCTGTCCTTCCTAAAGGGCCTGTATCCTTCCAACACTCCAGTCATAGGAGTCAATCCACAATATCTCTGTGATGCCAATAAGATCATAGCCTTGCAGGTGTGCGCATGTCTGTAACTCCTCCTCTTTATTATTATGTACTGGGTGTAGGTGTCAAGATTTTAATAGTGCGGGGGGCTTCAGGGGAGTTCAGTGAGAAGAGGCCCACAGGTTGGCCCTGTGTGGGCCAAAGCTGGGTCCAGCTCGCTCCAGTGGACCCACCATGGGACAGAGCTTCACCCATCAGCCAGGGTCATGTTGCCTCTGGGAAAACAGATTTGGGACAGGGGAAAAAACAATTGACAGAAGCTGTGAAGGAGAGGAGAGAAAAAAAAAAAGTGTGAGAAATAACCTTGCAGACACCAAGGTCAGAGAAGAAAGAAAGGGAGGAGGTGGTCCAGGTGCTAGAGTAGAGACTCCCCTGCAGCCTGTGGAGAACACCATAGTGATGCAGGTTGTCACTCTGCCGTCCATGGAGAGCCACACCAGAGCAGCCCATGGAGGACCCCATGCCTGAGCAAGTAGATATACTCTAAAGAAAGCTGCAGCAGAGGAACCCACAGTGGGGCCAGGTTTTCTGGCAGGAATTGCGGCTGTGGGGAACCCACACTGGAGCAGTCTCTTTCTGAAGACAAAGGAAAAGAACCATAGAATCATAGAATGGTTTAGGTTGGAAAGGACCTTGAAGATCATCGAGTTCCAACTTCCCTGCCTTGGGCAGGGACACCTCCCACTAGACCAGGTTGCCCAGGGCCACGTCCAGCCTGGCCTTGAACACCCCCAGGG
>NW_009649706.1:912709-931751 GCF_000708025.1 Charadrius vociferus
TCCAGCAGGTCCATGTCCTTCTTATGTTGGGGACTCCAGAGCTGGATGCAGTACTGCAGGTGGGGTCTCACGAGAGTGGAGTGGAGGGGCAGAATCAGCTCCTTTGACCTGCTGGCCACACTTCTTCTGATGCAGCCCAGGATCCGGTTGGCCTTCTGGGCTGTGATTGCATGTTGCTGGCTCATGCTGAGCTTCTGGTCAATCAGGACAGCCAGGTCCTTCTCCTCAGGGCTGCTCTCCAGCCATTCCCCTCCGAGCCTGTATTTGTGCTTGGGATTGCCCCAACCCAGATGTAAGACCCTGCACTTGGCCTTGTTGAAGTTCATGAGGTTGGCTTGGGCCCACCTCTCCAGGCTGTCCAGGTCCCTCTGGATGGCATCCCTCCCCTCCAGTGTGTCTACCTTGCCAAACAGCTTGGTATCATCGGCAAACTTGCTGAGGGTGCACTTGACCCCACTGCCCGTGTCTGTGACAAAGATGTTGAACAATACAGGTCCCAGTACTGACCCCTGAGGAATGCCACTCGTCACTGATCTCCACTTGGACATCAAAAGAGGAAGGCTTTTCCTCAAGCCCTTGGAGAGGACAGCACTTACTGGAGCAGTTCATAGAAAAGGTTGTATCCCATGGGAGAGAACTCACGGTGGAGCAGACAAAAAGTGTGAGGAGGAAGGAGCGGCAGACAGGACCTGTTATGGACTGACCTCAACACCCCAGTTCTCCATCCCTCTGTGCTTCTTGGTGGGTGAGAGGCGGTAGTGGAGTCAGGAATGAAGGAGTGAAGTTTAGCCTGGGAATAAGAGGGCTGTGGGGAGGCAGGTGGTTTTAGTTTTTTCTTTGTTTCTCACTGTCATACTCTGCTTTTAATTGGCAATAAATGAAATTATTTTTCTCCACGTGAAGTCTGTTTTGACCATGACAATAATTGGTGAGTGATTTCCCTGTCTTTACCTTGACCCACAAACTTTTCCATCTTACTTTTTCCCCTGTTCTTTTAAGGAGGTGGGACGAGAGAGCAGCTGAGTGGGCGTCTGGCAGCCAAAGTTAACCCACCACACTGCAAGAATGTACTGCCTGTAGTCAAGATGAATTATTTAGGACAGCAGTAAACTATTGTGGATGTTGGGAGAAGGGAAGTTTCAGAACATAAATTCAGTGGTAACATGATTGTTTAAGTATATGTTTTAAAATTGGAAGATTGCTTCCTGTGACTTCCTTTTTTCTTATGTTTCTTTCACTCTCTTGAAAGCTGGTATCATTGTGCTATTTTGTGTCTTCAGACTGAATACAAAGCTAAAGATAAAGCATTATTACAGTTCATTGCTTCATATATATCCAGTATGCATAAAATATATTTATTGTTCTAATAAATGGAGATATCTGTTTGCAAATATTTCAGTTTTGCACAGTGAAGTTTTCCCAGATTCTTAAGGCTCTTGCAATCCTTAAAACTCCACCCATAAAAAAAAGGGAGAGCCTTCTGTGTGTAACATGAAATGTTTGATAACAAAACAATGAAAAAATGTGGAGATCAGACAAGCTAGTCTGAAGGATAACCCTGCAAAAGATGTATGGACATCAGTTCCTCAGAACTGATGATGTTGTCCTACAGTTCAGTTCCTATTGCCTCCTACTGCTTCACTATAGTCGTCTGACCCAGTGAAGGCAGAATCTATTCAAAACTTGTCTTATTGCTAAAAAAAACCCAGGTTTCAAGTCATAATTTGAAACTGAAATATGCAGTGAAGTAGACTGTGATGGCAAGCAGCAGTCACATTCAGCCTATTACTCTAACAAAATATATCTTCTGATACATAAAGGACAATTATGGTACACGCTGTTATTGTCACCTGAGAAGTATGCAGCTCTATGTGTTTGAGACATCTGTGCAACTGACAGAAATCTTCAAAATCTGGATGATACTTAATAAGTATAATTTGGTACAATAATAGCTGTGTTGACTTTGCTGGGAATTAAGACAATGGTTCTTAGGAATTGCATGCCTTTGTCTAGAAAAATAAACTATCCTTAATGATATAAATCCATACTGAATACAGCTGGAATTCTCACAAATGCAAACCTGACAGTCCCTCACAGCCAACCAGGAAATAAAATGTCATGCTGGTATAGCTGCCTTGGCTTTACAAGTATTTTTGCAGAATTATTTTAAAACACTTATCTGGTTTTTGATCATCTGCATGATAATGCTAAAATGTTTGACGTTCTTGCCACATTTGTGCTGTTTCCTTCCATTGTGTGAAATCCTGAATTTGAGCATCCCTCAAATTTCTTGGTTTTGTCATGGAATTGAATGTGCAGTCTGCACAGATAACAGAGAAGAATTTTTCAGCTTCAAGAGTCGGTACAACCTATCTTACTGAATTATGAGGGAAAAGTATTACCGCTGTAGATAAATTTTGTACCTTAGCGTTCATAATTCCCTAAGAGAATTACCATGTCATGCAGTATCAATTAGAAGATGAGGGCAAAAGGCTTAATTGACTTCTGTACAGCTGGGGCTGCTGGCTTCTGACTTTCTTAAAACTCAGGTGATAGGTTTTCAAAATGTTCTTTATTCCATTTGTTTAATATATTTTTGACTTGGTAAGAAAAATAAGGTTTGCTGATAATTCTTTTTTTTTTTTCAACTGAAAAATTCAGTTAGATGTGGACTATATTCCCACCAATGGACCAGCATTTTAATAACAGTCACAGAACTGTGCTTCACACTTCATTATTACAGTGCAGTCTGTGGAATTTCCTCCTCTGTACACTGTTATCATTTTTGTGTGATTGTTAATTGTTTATATTTGTAAAGTAAACCAACAGAATAGAAGGAAAACAAGCAGGAAAAGACCAGTTTAAAATAAGAAAGAAGGAACATACCATTGCAAAAACACAGAACAGATATCAATATTGGTGTTACTGAAAATACTGACACTACTCACAGACCATTCACCTTCAAAATGCTACAGAAAGTATAACTTGTAACACTTCACTCCATGAACATTACCAAAATTATTCTGAAAATATTATTTTGAATGAATATTTTTTTTTACTAATAATTTGGTTTCACTTCAGTTAGGAATAACCTTTTTAAATTTTGACCTCAGGAGAGATCAGATGCTTAGCTTGCAGACCTCTTCACGATGAGCATACCAGACATGCACACCCTGGCAGCTCAAAATACCAAAAAACAAGGTGGATGTGAAGTAAGCATACTGCTAAAAGGACTTTGTCTGAATCATATTTACTCTATAGGCTTTAAAAGTCTGGATGAGCTCTAGTATTAGCCCATCATGAGGAATTCCAGATACTGAAGAACAGATTCTAGATGTTCTCTTTGAAGGGCTTAGATGCCATGTCTGGGGGTGTGGAGGCATAAAGGACAGCTACTCGTTTAAAATTCTATGAATTTCTTATACTTTTGGTATTACAGAACAAACAAGGACTCCAGCCAAAGTGACACAAGGGCAGCAGGAAACTTCATGCCGTAGAGCTAGCAAAGTTTTGCAGAACCGTTACAATGACCTTTGTCCCACAATGCAGGCACTCACAATTGGATCAGGCACTGTACAAGTTGCTAGTCAATTTCCTAATATATAGCATAATCGTCACTTCTGAATGTTGCCTGTCCATGTTTTTATAGCATTTTAAAGATGAATGCTTTCAATATTGAATTTCAGTTACTCAGTTTCAATATTTCTTTTTCATTATTTTCACTAGCTGCAGTACTGATATGTTCTGTTTTATCCATAGCACCTTTTTATTTTCTTGCCTTTTTTCCTCCAGTTCTGTTTGTTTATTTGTTTATGTCTTCCATTCACCCTATATTGCCTTTATTCTACTTGCCCAGTCTCGTATCTTCTTGTCTCTACTCTTTCAGAGTTGCCCAGTCCTTATTTCTTTATGCAGGTAGTAGAAATATACTATCTAAAATTTGCAGGAGTCCTGGTCTTTGAAACAATACCATTTAGCACTTCAGAGATCATGAAGCCCTTTATATGTGGTTTATATTCCATTCACTCACTTACTGAATTTTTATTGTGCTGTTGTTCCTAACAGTTGCCATTGAGCTTTTTTCAAAACTGTCCATAGTGAAATGCTTCCTTTATTTTAAGAAGCTTTTGAATTTCATGCTCGTTGTAAGAAAATAAAAAGGTAGATTGGTTTTTCAAGCCATCAAATACAGCCATCCTTTAAAAAGAGTTTATATTGATGGATAAGTTTTGCTTTTTTTCATTAGCACAATGTTATTGAAAATACAGCTCTCTTAGCTCTGTCACAGTGTGTTAATTAGGGACTTGGGCATGAAGTCAAAATCACTAGTCATAAAAACTACCTCATTTAATAAATCTGAGATCTCTTAAGCCACATGGATTTCATGTCCTATGAGGTGCTACATCAGCATGATTTTAGAATGGAATTAAGACATTGTTTTTAAAGATAGGCCTGTGAGAAAACACCATTGGATTTCTTTAGAATTGTATGTCTATGTAAGTTAAATATATTCCATACATTTTAGAATTATAACGATAAAGCAGAAAAATCATCTGTTTTAGCCTATTGCAGAAACTCTCAGGAACAGCTTTGTTAGTATCTGGCCATCCAAACATGAAAAATAAAATTAAATTGTGGGGGACACAACGGCGTAAAAGCCCACTTTCCTCAAATTCACGTTGCAAGTCAGTAGCATAGACTTCAAATCAATGAAGAGCCAAATTTGAATAACACTGCTTCTCAAACTGGAGCACATTCAAATAGGGGAGTAATTTGCATTTTATCAGAGATCTGTTATGTCAATATCACAACTGCCCTATGTTGTGTCTAGTACTTAAGTCCTCTTGCAAATTATATATAAGGTAAATATTCTCTTTCATCTTTTGGAGGGAAGAAAAAGAGAAGGGGAGGAACCAGTGTGGAAGCATGAAGAGAGTTGTGCTGGAATACCTTGTCATAGGTTGGGAAATAAGACATCTAGTCTCACAGGGATGACTACAGCAAGAGCATCCTAGCTCTAATCTTGAAATTGAAGCTGAAGTAGCTGCCTCTAAAATAGAAGAATGCATATTAAATTTGTTTGCGTTCAAGACAATAAACCAACCAAAGCAGACTATGAATTGGGACTTGGGTGTTGCATCTATTTATGATTATTGGTGGGGTCCAGTTGCCCGATTCTTAGACCTTTCTGCCACAAGTTTTTTGTGGACTTTTCCATAACAGTATCTTGCTGTGTCCTTGAAAGCAAATCTCCCTTCACAGGGCTGGGTTTTATACTGCTGTTATCTAATAATAGCAGAAGCAGAGGACCGAGCCCCACCTTTGTAAGAAAGCTAGGGAGGTAAGTTTTGGCAGATATTACTGCAGGGATGCATCCAGAATTTGTAGGCCTAATCTGCAGGAAACATTGTAAAACTGAAACTAGACTCCCTGTAACACAAACACTTGAAGCTCATTCCGTTGTAGCAGCTAGACTGTTCTCACCCCAGCATCTCTTCTTTGGTGGCATGCTGACTGCAGCACTGTTGCTCCTCTGAGGAGCCCATCCTGTCTTTTTCAGTCTAGTTTCCTGTACCAACTTCTGCTGACTCATTTCTCA
The DNA here is from genome assembly GCF_000708025.1 of Charadrius vociferus. Taxonomy (NCBI): domain Eukaryota; kingdom Metazoa; phylum Chordata; class Aves; order Charadriiformes; family Charadriidae; genus Charadrius; species Charadrius vociferus. Next base: position 918,309 of record NW_009649706.1, read on the forward strand.
GTTCTTTCAGTGAGGTGCAGTTACTTGGTCCTTTTGCTTTCCTCCTCAGGTAGTGAACCCGAGGTAAGTGTTAACTTACCTTGTGCTGCTGAGTGCCTACTTGCTGGTATGCTTGCCAGTGGGAGGACGTGCCCTAACCCTAGGAGAGTTGAAGCATATATAGCCCTTGAATGCACCTTAGAAACTCTTTTTCTCAAGGGAGGTAGGACAATGGTTCCCTAGCTGAGCCAGACCACCTTCCCTGTTTTTGCCTGGCCAAGCTAAATGCTACACCAGAAGAACATGTAGGAGTAATTTTAATGTTTTCCCCTTATTGATGCTTTGTCTGGGTGGTGCTGAAAAGAAAAAAACCCTCTTTGTCTTCCAGGCATTGACCCTTGAATTGACACATCTCATTGTTTGCACCTGTATGAATATTTAGCTCTTATGTATGTGGGTGGACTTGTTGGTTGCCGCTGAATGCTAAGATACTTCTTGATCTTTGCAAAGCACAACAGAAGGTTTTCTAGGTTACTGCTTATAATTGCTTTAGGTGTTAATTGCTTTAGCTGGAAATAATAGCACGTAGTGTTCTTGGCAAATAAAATGTGTGTTCTTTCATTGTTGTATATCTTCCTAAGAGGAGTATGGAGGAATTATCTTGATTTCTGGGCTGAGGAACAGTACAAATTCTTATTCCATAACTGGCAATCCTGATGTACTCCTAAACACACTATAGAGACAACAGTTCTTCTAGAACACAAGTAGAAATATGTGAAGTGTCCCTGTTAGGTATGTCCCAGATAGCTACAGCCAAACTAACAGTACCACCGCTTGCCACGTGATTGTGTATGTGTAGTAAAACGCAACACAGGCCATATTTCCTTCTAATGAATGGAAAGATGTCTCAGAGTACTAAACATCTTTTGGGACAATTGTATTCACTGACTTGGGTGTTGTAAATTCTATTCCTGTTCTTGGATATGTAAAAAAAGAGCGTGGCTGAACCTGAAGCAGACATTGTTATTTTCTAAAATATTATAACACTAGTGCATGCTACAGAAAATCTTATCGTGAAGTAGGCTGTCCTGCTTCAGGCCTTGCCTATCTACTCAGCTGTTAATGAACGTTAAAAGTTTCTTATGCGGATATCTGCACACCTGCCTTTTTAAATTGTTGTCAAGATCAAAGGCTAATTTGTAGATTTCATTTTATATTACAAAAATAATTCTGATTATTGGGAAAAATTGTGTTTAAGCTTCTATAAATGAAACAAGCCCTGAATTGTCACAGATTGTGTCTAAAACTGAGCATAGCTGCATCCTTCCAAACTCAGTGTCCAAGCATGCTCTTCAGCCACCTTTCTGAAACAAAACTGGATGTGCAATGCTTCCCTTCCTCCTTTGTTTTGAAAGGACTTGCATGAACATGGATGATAAGAGGGCTTGTGACATCCTCTGTCCAGGACCATATACTAAATCATTGGGAAAACAGGGGCTAGGGTGAGTGGTCCTGTGTGGTTCCTCCCCCCCCCCGAAATAGCTATACCATCCTTTTAAAATATGATTATATAAATTCATTTCTATGACATTGCATTCTATTTGAGTAAGCTATGTCTATCAATCAGTGAAATCAGACAGTTGCTTTCTGTGGAATAGAAGATTTACAGAATTTATGTCTAGAAAAACTACTGATTTACTAAACATGGAAACTTTTTTACTCTCTGTTTTGATTTTCAGTGGAGATTTACAGGAACATTTCATTAGTCAAAATTTTAAAATATTTTTCTAGTATGGAAAAAATATTGCTATGAAATTTGCATTCATTAATGAAGACAACAATTTAAGAGAGACATATGAAAACACATAATAGTTACTTAAAATATTCTTAGTCTTGCTAAAGCAAAAGCAGCATCTTTCCTTTATTTCAATATTCTGTTCAAAGCATTCTGTTTTCACAAAAAGCTGTTTTGCTAGAAATTCACTGTGGCAGAAAACAGCATTATGCATTTGAGCAGATGCACTGGCTCACTGCGTTAAAGATGGACACCTGGGGTTCTGCATTAGACTTGCAGAGAATATGGAAATATTGGAGATGAAAACAGATAGGTAGAAAGTAGGTGAGTGTGCATTTTCAGATTCTCTAATAAAAAACTTTTGGTGATATGATTAGGTGGTGCTTTAGGTTCTCTTGAGTTACTGGTTAAAATGTAGAGATTCTTTTTGTTTCAATGCACAAATCTGTAGGGACATGAAAAATGAATTTTTATCTTAGAGGTCTTCCTGAAGACCTCTGGGGTCTGTAGCACTGATAACTAGTATCTGTAAGGAAGGAATCTGATGTAGTTATCCATTTTTATCTGAGAATTCTGATCTTTCCATATATTTCGCTTTGTCCTACCTTAAAGCACAGATAAGGTTATTCATTACCATACTCATCTTCGTATTAATCATCAGTTAGCGTATTGTTGTTGCTGCGTATTGACAATCACTTGAAAGTAATAATTATGGTTGCTCTTGTTTGAAGCTCCACACTTGAAACAAGCTTGTGGTGGTTTTCTGTGTGGATTTTTTTTTAAAAAAATCTTTTGTCCTGCTATGTGATTTAAAGCAAAAACTATGGTAAAACAAAGTGTTTCAGATTGTACATGCTGATTACACGATGGTCTGAGTAATTTGCCTCACAAACTAATAATGAGTTGTTAGTACTAAGGAAGTCCCAGCATGAGCAAAAGAAACCTCATGAGATCTTACCAGTGAAATAATATATATTGTGGTTGACACTATGCCCTGATAAGGATCTTTGGGTTGTGCCAAACTCAAGTGTCCTGGGTCAGGTTTCAGATGTGTGGGATTAATTCCTTGAAAAAACTCGTATTTGAAAAGTCAGGAGGCTCTGCAGATGCACAAAGTCATGTTTCAAGAGTCAGAGATCACATGCCTGCTCTAACGCCTGCCAGACTGCTAAAAGGCAGCTGCTGCTTTGTTGTGTGTTGTAACATCCAGGCAGGGTACCTGGGCTGTGTACTTTGGCTGAGATGTAGCCAGTAGGTAACTAATAACTCTTCAAGCTGCATTTAGGGACTTCTCTTCTGCCTATTGCATCTTCCACAAGTGTTTGGTAAAACATATGCCTTTTCTTGAACAAATCCTCTTCTCCTACCCAGTGACTACTCTGATTCCACTGCAGTAAATGTGCTTGAATGCCAAAACAAGTATGAAGAGTTTCTTCATACTGAGTGAAAACTTAGTGGTGTGTAATTTGGTGCATTCCCTTCCTCAATGCAACTTGGAAAAATAAGATGGTAACCACCTCAAAATGTATTTAAAGTCAATAGTGTTGATTACTTCTGTTTTTTGCAGTGAGAAAGCCTTCTGTCTTTATTTCTGCTGTAAAAAAATTATATACAGTTGTACTGGATCTGTTTGCTAGATGTTAGTTTTTCCTTGTATTTGCTGAATTGAAAAATCAGCAAAAGTTAATGTGGAGAAATTACACCTAATCATGGAAAAGTGGTATCATTTGTCTCCAGCATACGGCAAGGAACGGAAATAATGCCCAGGCAATGCATGGTAAACTATATTTATTCTAAACACGACATTTCTATAGTATTTAAATTTAAATGGCTTTAGTGAGAGCACTGAAATACATACTGTCTTCTTTTCACTAATAAGAACCACAATAATATCTTCATTACACCTTTTGAGTCTCTGTCCTCGGTCTGCTGATAGTTAATACTGCAAAATCCACACAGCGTGGGAAGACTGTTAGACTTACGAACGAACTTGGCCGTGCATAGAAATTGCCAAAACACTAAGAACAGACTTTATTAAATTATACTGAACATTGCGTAAACAAGCACAGAGCATACATATCTGCACCACCCCCCCCCAACTGTTTCTTGTACCAAACATGCTTTAATTGTTTGCTTTTTGTTACTATATCATATACCAGTTTAAATGAGAATACCCGAATGGATATTTACAACTATTTTACTAGTCTTGATGGTAGTCATTGAATACACAGCTTCAATAAATTATACTTTTATTTATTCTATTATGCATCCTACCATCTTTTGATGGGTTTTAGGGAGTATATTTGAAGGAAAGAATAGAAAGTTATGAAAAATGCAGCTAAGGACAAAGAAGTTGCTCAAACTGTTAACTTTTACATAAAGGATAGATAAAAGTTGCTGCTTATATGCAGTCATATTTATAATACTTTGTATTATCAAATGAAAAGACTATGTTGCTTATGTAAAAATATGATCAAGTAACATCGAAAAGTATCACATAGTTTGAATCAAAAAGTTCCTAAAGATGCTTTACTTAGATCTTCACTTTTTCTTCAAACCTTACTTGTGAGGTTTTTGTGTCTCTGGCAAATTACAGAGGTCATTAAATCAAAAGAAGATGATTACTGTTTTTTCTCATATTGCTGTTGATAGCTGATGGAAAAGTAATCATCAAGAGAGGAATCTTCAATGAAAGCAAAAGTCCTGTCAAGGTTAAAAGGTGTTAGGATTGTGCTCATAGATAGGTTGAAACAGATTCAGGTTGAGATGACCTCAGTTAATGAAAACAGTACATTACAGATGAAAATAAGCCAAGGAACATGCTTGGAAATTATCACAGTGAGCATCATGACCTTACATGTGTTCTTTCAGAAGTATGTTAAACAAAACGAAAGAATTCTCTGGAACTCATTTGCAAACCACTTCATAAACTCCATCAGTTCATTGTGTAAAGTGTACTGTAGTAAATATATATAGGTAGCTTGTGAGAGTGCACACATTTCTTTCATCCATTTTCAGTGCAGTAAAACAAAGCTAATCAAGCCGATAACAGGCTAGTCTCACAAAGTCTCATAGAGTAGTTCATGATAGTTCATATAAAGCCATGATTTCTGGCAGTGGAAATGCGGTGAGAGCTGTGGTAGTCGAGGTTTCCAAGAAACCTCAACTCATCACCATGATCCCAGAATGCACTTTCTAGGACTCCACAAAAATTTTCAGTGAAGTAGTTTTGTTCAAACCAGATGTTTGCCTGATTGCTGATAGCTAAACTCATCATCGCTTAGTTGTCATCCATTTTCAGCACAGTGCTTTATATCCAGTATCTCCAGGACAAAAGAACATTGAGGGAATTGACAAGTCTCCACTTTTTCTGAGCATTTGCATCAAGGAACAAAGGATTACTGTTTTAAAAAATGAATGACGATGAATAAAATAAAATTTGTAAAAATTTCGCTTTAGGAGAAAATAGTTTTTCTTTCCCATTTTAATTGTTTACGGTCTTAGCCTTTTTCTGACTTACTGATAAATATCTCTGAGAACTTAGTGTGATCTGCCACTGTCTGTTTCTCCAGGCAAACTTCCTGAAAGCTTAAAAACTGGTTGTTAACCATAAGTAAAAAAATGACTAAAATAATGAAGTAAAATGACTGAAGTAAAAAAATCAGTATTTCTGAGTGAAGTGGTGAAAGCAAAAAAACCATATACTTCGAATCCTAAATGTAACAAAGATTCTGTGTCCTTTCCTTCTAGATTTAGATTAGATATTTTTAAGCTTCTAGATTTAGATTAGATATTAGGAAGAAATTCTTTACTGTGAGGGTGGTGAGGCACTGGAACAGAAAAGCTGTGGAGGCCCCATCCCTGGAAGTCTTCAAGGTCAGGCTGGATGGGCTTTGAGCAACTTAGTCCAGTGGAAGGTGTCCCTGCCCATGGCAGGGAACTAGGTGATCTTTAAAGTCCCTTTTAACTCAAACCATTCTAGGATTCTGTGATTCTTTTCTTTCTTATGCTAGAAATAGTTCTGTAAAAAGTTAAAACCCAAGTTTTTTAAATTGTGATTTGCTAATGTGGCCTCCACACCATTGAAGCTGCTGTTTGTAATGAAGTTAGAAATGAAAGGTGAACCATCCTTATGGAGATTTAGGTCTACCCCATCAGCGTGGTGTGGGGAAGTAACAGTTATGCCATCTGTGGACTTGACTGAACCACCTGAATTCCCAAGAATCAGAGAGGCTGTCTTCACTTTTGCTTCCAGTGTTGCCTCCTGTGTGATCTCAGGCTATGGTGAGCTCACTCAGAAAGGGACAGGATGCAGTCCTAAGGGTGCTGAGCCAAGTACACTTCATAGGAAGATTCGGACCACGTGTGCCCCCAACAGACAGAAATCACAGGGGTTTATTAGTCTTAATATAGCAAAGACCTGTGCAAATAAGTATATAAATGGTTCACAGTTACCTAGAAAGCTTGGATGGCATGAGTGCCTCCATATCACCCTTTTAGCTGTATTGTACTGTGAGACTTCAGAGATCCAAATACCCATGCCATTCTTTCTCTGGTGTCGAGACACTATGTTGTGTATGGACAATGTATGGAGTGGGGGAATCTTTTGTGTGCTATCTCAGTTTCTGCATAAACATTTAGAAATTATTTTAGATATCATGCATAGATTTACTGGGTCATTAAAAGGGTATTTAGGAGCTAAAGCAACTAAATTATGCTTTGAAATATTATACTTGTCTGCTCCAATAATTTATCAAGATGCTTAGACATACAAATGACACGTTCAAATCACTGACAGAAGTTCAAGTCAGATTATAGTTTAATAAGTGATTTAATTGAATTCTGGACAAGTTTTGAAAAATATTTTCTATGATAGACAAGTTTTCAAAAAATCACCAATTACTTGGCAGTGCTATGTTAGCAAATTGTTGTTATATTTCTTTCTGGAAATATCAGCTATGGCCCTTTATATGACACGTCTTTAGATTGAGAGGTGTAATTCCTTCCTTCACCTGACTTCTATAATGTATTATGCCATTAAGACACAATGAAGCATCTTTTAATGGTCCATTAACGCAAGAGTTGGATGCACGGTGTGGAGAGAAAGAATATCTTCCAGAAGTCTAGCTAGTCAAAAAGAAGTTTTGAAAATTGGTATCAAAAGTCAAACTATATGCTAGGTGTTCTTCCTGTTCTGTGACTTTTTAAATAGTGGGCTTTTATGCTTTTCTACGTATTGTTACTGATATAGCGTTTGGTAGGGGACTTTAAAATTAAATCTGTAGTTAGCAGTTTATTTTCCTGTTAATATATCCCACATTAAAAACAAAAGAGGTCTTGACACAGAAACAGAAGAAAAGAAGCTCTTTAAATTATACCGTGGGCAACTGGGTCAGTGGGCCCAGAGGCCAAGGCCTAATAATTTAATGAAATTCTGTTTATGGTGAGAGATGATGCTTTCTGGGAAAGGAAAGTATGCAGCCAGGTGGCCGAGATCCTGAAACCGATATTTTAAAATTGAACAAAATAGTTTATACGCTGAAAGGGTCCACTAAGACCAAATAGATGGGTCAGTCACACTGGACAAACAAAATAGACTGCTAAAATTTTCTTTTTGTAATATGTTTTTATTGGACTGGGGATCACAGTAGAAGAGGGTACAGCTTGTCCTTCAATAGCAGTCCTTGCTAAATACTAACACTAAACAAATCAATTACATGTCCATCAAGAATGTGAAGCGTTTCCCAGAGCGGGAAATTAGAAAATGAAAAATGTCAAAGATAAAGATGTGAGGAAAAGTCTAACCTCCTTCAAGCCTAATCACTGTGCCTGAAAAGCTGGGTAAAGAGGAAGACATACTGAATGAATTAAAAATATAAAAATTAAACATATATATTTCCATATGAAGCAAAATTTGAGTGGCATACAAGAAATAGCTGTACAAAACATAATCTTATGTTATCCATAGGTGGTAGTTCTGTTGAAAATAACTAAGACACATATTTCTTTTTGTTCAGATTCTCTTTTAACTGCATTGTTTCACTTTTCCATTTGCTTTTAGAATAATATCTTAAAATCTACAATTTATCTTACAATTTACAATAAGTAAATAGTATTCAAAGCCTCTCTGTATATGTAGTTAGAACTGGTACTGCAGAAACAATCAATAATTACAGACCTTTGTAATGTTTGCTCGTTATTCTGGTAGAAAAGAATTCTGTGTTCTTGTGCAAATTTCCATACAGTCCATGACTTATGGCAAGATTCCCATGTGAGCTTCTTATGGAAGTTTTAGGCGTACGTGTCAGGTATGTTTGGTCCTCATATGAGTTTCGTACAGTACTAAGCTGCCTTTCTAGGTGTAACCATGGAGTGATCTAAGTTCAGAGATGGAGGAGGAAACCTATCTCTGTTTAAGTTTGTCAGGATCATATCCTTAGGAGCTATTGGAATCTCAGGAACAATGGCTTGCAGTACATCATTGCTCTGTCCTTTGAGCCATCTCCCTGGCTACGTCTTGGGCTCCAATAACATCCATGGTATAAGACACTCTGCATTAGCTGAATATCTATTGTATTCTTCATCTTGGATGTGTACGGCATAATTTCTGTGGTATGTGAGGGGAATTATGCCTCATTTTTGAAAAATATCTATAATCCTTAGGACAAAACCATTTAAATACGCATGTGCATTACGCATGCAGTAATAAAAAACAGTGTTCATTTTCTGAAAACTATGAAGATAAGATCAAAACCAGTTAAAAACATCTGCAGGTTTAGCTAGTGTTGGGGTATATGTTTTCTAATGAACAAAAAATGCATTGTGTGTGAAATTTACCTTCACTGGTAATAGCTTATATAAAATGCTCTGTCTTTCCCCTTTCCCAAACTTTCCTCCCCTTTCCCTCCCTCTTCTCCTTTCCCCTCTTCCCCCTTCCCCCCTTTTCCTATTTTTACCCCATCTTCCCCTTTTTCTTCCTTTCCTCTCCTTTTTTACCTGCCTTTACCGCCCCCCTTTTCCCCCTTCTCCTCTTTCCCCCCTCTCTTTCTCTCTCTCCCTCTGCTTTTTTCTATAAACATGAAAAATTCTCAGTCTCTTCCCATGTCTCAGCAAGATAAATGAACTAATTTAAAATATTTTCCATGCCTCATCTGTCCACTCCACAAGCTGTCAATGAGCTTGGATTGGGAGCTTTCATGCCAATAGTCCACAGTGAGCAGTTGTATTATTTTGAAATAAGAATGTTGTTTCCATGGCAAACTTGGAATGCTTTGCAACTGTGCTGACATCCACATACTTTCAGGTTTATGCAAGAAAGATGATACTTTGTGAGGTTTTTTCAAGCAAAAGGTCATTTGCCTACCTGCCCAAGATAAAGCCATCATATTGTTCTTTTATGTTTTTTATCTTTTGAGGGAAAGTAACAGGAAAAAAAAAAGATGGAGAAAAAACCAACTAGGTTTAAACACGTTATAATTTCAATTTTTGCTTCTGCATTTTTGCCGACAACCATTTTAACCACTAAGTATAATAATAGCTAATATGTTTCAATTTAGAGGGAGCAATGGTTTGGCAAATTTTTATAGTGGCTAACTGTTCCAAAACACTGCTTACCCCTCTTCTGCAGTGGGGTCAGATTATTCTAAATATTTACTTAGGGAGGTTAGTACAGGACTTAGAAATGAGGGATACATTTAGAAATAACTTACTGTTTCTGAGATACTAGAGACCGATTCATTTTAGATTGTGGAATTTTTTAAACTTCTTAGACTTAATACATTTTAATATGTCTTAAAGAATGTCATAACTTCTCTGCACTGCCTTATCACTTTTGCCTGTTCAAATGACACTATTTTCTTGTTAGGTATAATGTTAACATCAGCTCTGCTGAAAAATAGATTTTGGCTTTTGGCTCAAAGCTTCAGAAATACTCTTTTCTTTGTAAGGTATGCAGTCCCCCAAGCCTTTCAAGACTGACAAAAAAATTTCTGTGATGCTGAGTATTTTTAAATTCTATATGCCTTGACCTCTTCCTAAAATTAAAGGAAAACCAAACCAAGAAAAAAAAAAAATACACAAACCCAAAGCCAAACCCAAACCAAACAAAAAGTACTGCATATCTATCCACCCTGGAATAGCCCTTTATTTCCACTTTTGACTTACTCAGTTGTTTATGTGCTATTGTTAGCACCTGCAAATAGCATGACTCACATTTGCTCGATTTACTGTAGGGGTGCCAGGTGGTTCCTGGCCAGTGGCATAACCACACTGAACGGTTTTACTCATCCTTCTTTTCTAATAGTGTATTCAGTCCACAATAGCTTCCCTTCAACAGAGAACAACTTGACAAGCAGCTGTGTCCTCATTCAGTGTACTTCACAAGCACAATATTTTCCTTCCCAGAGGCAAAGTGCATTCACCTACATAATTGGCCATGTCCCCTTCTTGCCCAGAGGACATACACTGAAGTCCATTCCCATTTTCTAATCTTCTAAGACACAAAGCAGCACATTACTGTCATGCTAGTAGGTAGATGAAATTTTGATATGTGTGTTTGTATTGTCGTCAGAGGCTTCTGTTTGAGTTTGACACAATTCTTGTTTCTAGACATTTGAACATGCATGTCTTAAATGCTATATGATTGTTTCTTTAGTAATTTTGTTTTCTTTGGGGTGTACGTGGAAATACCTTTTTAGTTTGTTGGTATTGCCTTACCAACTAGCCATTCTTAGGAGGATAGAGAGTTTATTAGATAAGAGATACTGGTACCTTTATTTTGATAAAGACTGTCTTTGCATTTTTTTATTTCAGTAAATTGCTTTCAGGATATTGCTAAGAATATAATCCTTTCAGTGCTGTATCTCTATGTTCTAATTTCAGCTGCTCTCTTATTAAAAAGTTAAATTCTCTCTCTGTGTTTGTATGTATTCATATGAAGTATTATAACACGATTATTATAAAATGAATTGTACAGAAACAGTGATCTTCTCTGTATTAAGTATAAATAATGATATTACTTTCCAAAGCAGTGCTGTGCATTAAATGACAACTCATGAAGGAGCGGAGCCTGAAATGGCCATGCAGTCTCTTAAAGTTCTCTTCATCATCTGTTAAGGACTTTTCTGAGTTAGTAAATTCTGGAGGCCTTTAACTACTTCGCGTAGTCATGCTCTGTTTAAGTTGGGGATCTGTCTCTTTTGAAATCAGAATAACAAAAAATCTGCCACTAGAATTTGTCTTGATTGGCTTTGCAGAAAAGGACCTGAGGATCATGATGGAGAAGTTAAACATGAATCAGCAGTATGCTCTTGCTGCAAAGAGGGTCAATTGCATCCTGGGCTTGATTTGTAAGACTGCAGCCAGTAAGCCCAGGGAATTGATCCATCCTTCCCTTTTATTCGGCATTTGTAAGACGGCACCTGATGTCCCCATTACAGGAAAGATATTCACATACAGGAGCAAGTCCAATGAAAGGCCACTGAGATATTCAGGGATGAAGCACAGGATGTGTGCAGAGTGACTGGAGAAACTAGGTGTGTATAGCCTGGGAAAGAGACCCCTTTTTGCAGAGATCTTACTGCTGTTTGTAACTAGGCAATCAGAGGATAAAGGGAAGATGGAGCTAGATGCTGAGCTTTCTGGAAATGCATGGAGATAGCTTGAGAAGCGAAGAGCACAAACTGGAACATGGGTATTGTCCAAATACCCATTAAACACTGACAGGCTGGGGGCATCGACCACCTCTTTAGGAAGCCTGTTCCAGTGCTTGACCACTCTCTTGGTAAAGAAACGCTTTCTCATGTCCAGTCTGAACCTCCCCTAGTGCAGCTTTGAACCATTCCCACGCATCCTGTCACTGGATCCCAGGAGAAGAGAGCAGCCTTCCACCTCTCCGTTTCCCCTCCTCAGGAAGCTATAGAGAGCAATGAGGTTGTCCCTCAGCGTCCTTTTCTCCAAACTAGACAAGCCCAAAGTCCTCAGCCACTCCCCACAGGACGTGACTTGCAGCCCTTTCAGCAGCCTCCTTGCCTTCTGGACGCATTTGAGGACCTTCACATCCCTCTTAAATGGTGGGGCCCAGAACTACACACAGTACTGCAGGTGAGGCTGCATTAATGCTGAATACAGCGGGATAATCCCCTCTCTTGACCGGCTGGTGATGCTGCGTTTGATGCACCCCAGGATGTGGTTTGCACTCGTGCCTGCCACACTGCTGGCTCATACTGAGACTGCTGCCCACCAGCACCCCCAGACCCCTTTCCACAGGGCTGCTCTCCAGCCACTCCTCTCCCAATTTATACTCGTGTCCAGTGCTAATCTGTTCCAGGTGCTGAGTATGGCATTTCAATTTGTTAAATTTCATCCCAGTTACAATGAAATACAATACTGGGAGCCCTGACCATCATATCTTTTGGAGGGTGCAGCAGCGAGGCAGTGAATTGATGCCTCATCAGCTTTTCAGACTGAATGGCTTTTCACAGCTTGTCAGGTATTTTAGCCTTTGTGTAAATGGCAAATCTATTCAAACTGGTCTATGCAAATCTGCAGCAAAGTTTTGATAAATATGCTTTCTTCCTAGAGAACAAAGAAAAGGAGATTCTTTCCAACCTCCCATATTTATCTTCCTGGAATTTTGCTCTTCTAATACTAGTATCAACGATTTCTTCTTGTTTTTTTCAGGATGCCTGAAAGATACACTGAATACAGGCACTATGCTTCTGTAAAATTACACTTTCTAAGGCTGTGTGTTTAATTGTTTATATGGTGCAATGCAGAAGCTAAAAGGTGAAAATTATGGGGGAAAAGCCCAAAAGAAGACATGTAAAATTTCAGAACTACAGAGGAAGAAGCATTGTCTGGCAAAAAGATTTGTAAAAGTGTGTATGAATACATAAAAAACAGAGTTAAGGTGAAATCATGAGAGTTTCCTTATAAAGTAAAGGTTCACGGTCACATTAATATTTCAAAAAGGAGGTAGACATGAAGTGGGCAAAAAAAGAGTTAGGAAGACTAAATTATCAGAGTGTCACCTGGTGTGTATGGATCTGGAAGGAAGTGGGGGGATATTCTTGTGTTGAGTGACTATGTGCTAGTAGCATTTTCATTATTTACGTACTGATTCTTCTTTTTAAAGGAGATGTTGGTGGCTGAGTATTTTCCTTTTAGTGTTTATTGGTAATAAGACTTTGAGGAGGTAGTAGAGATATGTGTGTATGGTATCTTTATCAGTAGATCTCTAGGGTAGGATTATAGACCTCTCAAGTACTTTCTGGGTATCTCTGAGAGCAGAGAACGCTAACAGTACTGCTGTAGCCTGTAAATACAGTAGGGACTTAACTGCAGTGCTTGGTGTTGAAATCTCATTACAAATATTGAGGACTTCAAGAATACTGAAAATAAATACACAGCAGTTTACTTCCCTAGACATGGCATAGTTGTAAGTATTGTGGTGGTGAGTACCACTGTGCAGGCAACAGTTGGAGCTCTAACAAGGTCTTCTATTTCTTCCTTTTTGCCTCACAACAGTCACCTTTTACCAGTTAAGGAGATTACATTGCTTATCACAGGAACATAAACCTTTTCAGGCACTTTCTAAAATAAGAACTTGTTCACCAAGTGTTTTGTTTTCTTTGATTGTTTTTCTTTCTCTTTTAACCTTCAGTGTAAGG
>NW_009649706.1:931785-951763 GCF_000708025.1 Charadrius vociferus
GGAAGAGCTGAAGTGTTTTTTTTAACTCTACCCTCTATGTTTGTCTTTCCTATGAAGTAAAAAGCTATTAGTACCTTAGTAGTTTCCCTGAAATAGTAGATGTATTTTGTATTGGTATACAATTTTGGTAAGTCCTGATAATGTTTTATCAGCTCTTAAAATTGTATCTCAAACCAATATGTATATTTGGTACCATTTCAAGATCTTTTCATGTTTAATTCAAAATTAAACCATGTGACTTGAAAGTTCACTCATTGAGAGTAGACCCAAACCTATGTTATTTCAGAGTTATTAGAAAATAAGATTACTGTTTCTAATTGCTACTGATGCGTAAGTTTTAGTTTACTTCTCTGCTGGAATATATGACTAACAGTATTTCACCTATACCTAGATAATGTCTGCCATCTTTAATTTGCCATAGCCCCATGCTATGGGCAGAGTTACTGAGTAGTAGGAAATTACAAATAATTTTCTACAAGCATTAGGGTTTTTTTGCCCCCTGACGTACTGGTCGTTGTGTTTGAAATACCAGAGGGATGCAGAAGAGTCTCTTGATAGTTAATCTAGCAACATTCTTGGTTAATTTTATATAATTGTCTAAATATATTGAACAAAAAAATGGAATAGATGATCTAAGAAACTCTTTTTGTTCACATGTTCTGATTCTAAGCTCTGTCAGTTTCATAGCTGAAATATTCAGCTTGGTTTAGATTAATCAGGAATAAAAGGAAACATAAAATGAAAAAAAGTAATGAGCTTGTTTCCATAGAAACACACTATGCTCTCTGCCAAAATTAAGTGCTGACTTTGTATTCTGAATGGTGGTTGTGCAGAGAACATGCGCTCACTGATCTGCAGATAATGTGTCAAATGTCTTCATAGTATGTATCTTCTGATTATGTTGTGCATCTTTAACAAATCTTTGTGCCAGTACCGTGCTACCAACTCTCACAGTACGACTAGACTGTAATCTTTTCTTACTCCTAATCCATGTTATGGCTTTGGACTGGAGAAAGAAAAGATTAGTTTCACTGTGTATTTTATACTGTGTGTCTCAAGTTATAACTGTTGATAAGCTGGTGAAGCTCTTTCTGTCAATATTCTCTGTGAAATCTTTGCTCTGTTAAAATCTATGGGTACTTTACTATTGGTTACAGTAGGACCAACATTTCATATCTAGAGTGTGATCATACACAACAGCAATATTGCTTGTCTGGTAATATAAATTCTGAAGCAAAGCAGATTCATTTCAAAATGCAGGGAGGGCTATAGCAGATCTTATAGGAAAAAAAAATATCACCCATGATTTTTCATTAATTTCCTAAATGTTACAGTGGTGTCTCTGTCTTAGTGTTTATTTCCTAGAAGGAATATTTTTAAAATATTATATAATTTAATATATTATATTATATAATTATCTATATTGTATAATGTGTGAAAGAGGATGAGAATACACAATTCAATTCATGAGTAGTAGTTAATAACCATCTGTAGCAGTAGAAGAAGAGCTCTTATGGGTTGTTTTTTAGTAATATTTGGAAATTAAGTAATTTTTAGAAACTGTCTTGAACTATCGTCTTTTTGTAGAATTTAATGCCTTGCTATAGTGAGCTTTTTCACATAAGTCATTCTTCTTGCCAAAGCATAGAAATGCGTTTGGGAGAAATCAATACTACAAATTGTTTCCTAAAATCTAGCCCCAGCTTTCTGCCGCAAACTCAGCTTGTGCTTATTTTCATAAATCCTTGCATCAGAAACTGTGTTTAATTCATGATCCTGTTAGGGACTGGAATTTTGTTTTTTAAATATTACTCTTTTTGGGAGAAGCAATATCAAATTCTTTATGTAAGAATACATGACAGTTATTATGAAAGCTATCAGTGGGCTTTCTTCTGCAAAATACTGGCATCCAGTTTCCTCAGGCTCATTCTTTAAAATCTGTTCTGATTGTATATTTGCAACCTATTATTATTAAAGAGCTATTCCATGATTAGGAAATCCATTTGCAGCAGAATATTTTCCATTTTGGGGGAAAAAAGAGGTCATTTCACCATCTAGAAAATTGCAGTACATTTCTCTGTCCTATATTCTTAATCTCCAGTTATATAAACAATTTTATTTTTTCTCCAATTCATTTTGCATCTGAATCTATGATTAAGATTGATCCTCAGCTACTTCCCCCATTGTCTCTGCTTTGCACTAGTATCTAGCAAGCATTAAGTCAAAATGACAGTCTTCCTAGCTATCTGCGATGTTGAATTTGCTGGTAGGAACAGCTGTAGTTTCAGGCTACTGAGAAGCTGTCAGTTGGGCTGTATTGAATTAGCTGTATTTCAGTAAATGTGTTCATATTATGTCAAGCTTGTTTAATTTCGCAAGTAGCAAGCTTACATACCTAAATACAAGGTTTGCCCAGACAGAGAGGTGTTTAGATTCTATCCTCTGCAGGAGTGCTTCAAGATTGGTTATGTTATATACAATTCCTTCATTTTACAAACTTACAAAAATCAGATTCAGACAAGGGTGGGAGGGAGTCTTCACAACCGGTGATTCCCTCTCTTCTCTCATAGTTTTGATGCCTTTTCCCTTTGGTCACTTTCAGTGATTTATTTTTTTTTTTTTAACAAAGCAGAATGAAGCATTTGTATCATCCTTTTTTTTTTTTTTTCCATAAATGCCTTACTATAAAAATTAACATTAACATGGGGAAAAAAGGTGAAAAAAATAATTTAAATCTGTATGCTCTAAAGCCCCAAGTGAGAGTATGAGAAATACATTATTAGTTAGAAGCTAGGGAGACAAAGAATTGCCAGTATGGGTCAGACACAGCACAGTTCAATATACTACTTACAGCTAATACGCAGCTTAGTATGTAGCTCAGCTAAGGTTCCAAAAGCCTATGCAAAGCAGATTTTTATAGTTTGTTCTGCTTTTATTCTGTGTATTCTGATTTTATTAATCAAATACGGTAGATTAACTGTTTGACATTTTCAAAGATGAAGGAGCTTTTTCTCATATCTCTGAATGGAGCCATACAGTGAGGCAATGTGAGTTTGCTTGTGCACCAGACTTTCATTAGTGCATTTGTGTACTTTCCAAAATTCATGTCTAAGTTTGAGACTCGTGGTAAAACTGAGGTACATCTGCATCAACCCTTTCAGTGTCATACTTGTACAAAAGATACAGCATCTTACAAATATTAGGAAACATGTTTCGCTGTTTGTCAATCTTGATTCTTTTTGTGCTTTCTGAGAGAAGACTGATTTTCAGAATTTTTCTGGGATTTATTTTTTTTTCCTGCAGGTACAGTAATTTTTTTGCCCCTGTTCATATTCACGATAAGTGTAAGGGCATAGCACAAAAGATTAATGTGTGTTTGGAGTTAACTGATGTAACAGCTACCTTCCTTGTATCTAGCAGTGAGATGGATTTGTGTCCTGGTTAAAACACAGGAAGTGTTTTCACTTTCTTCATGCAACTTGAAGTCTGCATTCACATAATTACATATGGCTAAGCAGTATTCCTATTATAATAAGAGTAAATTTGAAGTAATTTCACTTTTCATCAGTATTACTGTAATTGTACACCAGCATGATGGAAATCAGAATATAGTCAGTAGTAATTTGACAGCTTTTTTTAAAAATTAAATTTTTCAGTACTTTCAAGTTGCAACTCTGTAAAATCCTGTGAGAAGTAACTTTTCTTACAATATGTCGGTTTGCCTAATACTTTCTTATTAAGTTAACCTATGCTGTAAGAGAACATAGAAGTCAGTCTCTTTTACAGGGAGGGATGAAGTTTTGCTCTAATTTCTCTGGATTTGGCCAACCCATTTAATGTATTATATTTTCAGTTTTCCTGACTGCACTTCCAGCTTCCCACGCAGCATCTCTCACTGTCCTCATATTGGTTTTATTTTCCTCAGCTTTTCCATTTCTGAAAGGTGATAAGTCTTAAAATATTAAAATAGAAGAACAATTGTTCATATATATTTACTTGTAAGTGCATCTTTTTCTGAAGCATTCCTCATGTAATTTAATGTTTTAGATTTCTGCATCTCCCAAGTTTTCATGATACCTTAGTAAGATGCTGAAGAAACTTACAGCCACACTGTAATGTTTGCATATTTCCTGCCTCGCACAAGTGCAGCCATTATTTAGGGGATCAGCATTTCCTGCTGTAACATACTTCCTTAAGTTACTGCTAGTTCAGCTGCACTTTACTGTTTTTACCCCTTTTCTCCATTCTGTATGTTTTGTTTGAACTGCATTTTTGGAGTGTTTTAGTCAGAACATACGTCCGTTTTTGGGGGGATTTTTTTGGTGCTTGGGTTGGTTTTTTTTATTACTCATATGTGTTTCGTACTTCAGTCATTCTTCTCTTATTAAACTGACTGGTGTATTTGTGTGAATATCTGTGTGAAAAGCATCCAAAAGGAGCTGCGTATTTGCATGAACTCAGTGCCTAGACATTACATGTAATAGATTTCAATTGCATTTTCTTTCTGGAATTCCCATTGTACAGGATTCTGAATATGTGTATATAAAAAAATCCGTAAGCTCCCTCAAGAAACAGTTACTTGACGTCCCTGAAAATGACTTGATGCACGTGAATATAAATGCACAATGAGATATAAGCATATCAGTGGTCTCCAGAACATTTCTTTTTATGGCAAAATCATCTTTACCTCTTATTGGTCTTGGAGACCTGATGCTGCTGCAGCGACTGAGTTGAGTTGTCATCCTTTTAGCAAATGATAGGTAAAATTTTTAACGAAGTTCCAGATGCTACTGTTGCTTCTTCCTGTGCAAAGCCTTGCAGGCTTTTGGCTTTCCGAGCGTGGATATGAAGGCAGAAATTGAAGAGGTTTTTACATGCAGAATGATGCATGAACTAGAACCCTGCATGACTGATGAACTTAACAGGGCTAACACTGCAAAAAGCATTATTTCAGTCACAAACCGAGTGTGAGAAGCCATTGAAACTACTTAAGTGCTGAATTATACAATAAAATTTCCACAAATTTTCTTCAAAATATGGAAATTAATAAACAACAGAAAAAAATTCTCTGGTAATCTGAGAAGAAGAATGTGATGTGAGTTAATTTGAAATACTTTGAATTATTAACCATACAGTAAAAATAGATCAAAATTATTCTTACTTGTGTTCCCAGCATAGGCAGATAAGAGGGTGTTTAACAAAATAAGTGACTAGTGAATTTAGAACAAATGGAAATGATCACTATTCCAGCAGTATGTTTTCAAATTACTGAGTTCACTGGTTTGTGTCACTAAATAAAATGTCTGTATTTTAGAATAGCTGAGTTAATTTTATGATCATCAATATCATTTGCAGTTTTGTTAGTTGTGATAAGAGTTATCAGAGGATAGTTCCCATATGCGATATAACACAGTTGTCCATAGAAGTTTACTAAAGTAACTATTCTATCTATCTACCATGTTTGCTAATGTCTTTTGGTGGAAAGATACCAGTCATCTGGCACTTTGTCTTTTTTAGTATGGTAGAGCTTATTTCCCAGACTTAATTAACCTAGCTCAGGTTATCGGAGGAGGTTGTAGAAACCGTTTCATGAATATGTTAGATCAACTATCTCCCAAAGACTGTTTAAGTATATATGTATTCCAGCTTCAAAGTAAGGGGCTGGGTTAAATGGTATGTGGAAGTTGGGTTGAGCCCTACATTTCTGTGAGCCTATTCCCTTTTATTTTTGAGCCTTGCTGTTACTTTTTGCAGAATTATGTATAGGTTTTTTGATTTACCCATTTGACGAGGAGCAGGTTAATTTTCAGAGAGGTGCATGGAAGTTGAAATCAAACCATTAAATAGCTATCTATATATCAGTTTTCTTACTATAGCACCAGAACAGATCATCTTCACATTAACATAAAAAAGGCAAAAGTGCTGTCTATTAATTATCATATTACTAAGTTGCCTTTTACTTCATAAATGCTTCTTCTTTTCCCATGTGTATTGCAAGGTATAAAATATAATCAGTGAAGCAAAACTAACTTTTCAATCCTGGAGATACTTGCAGAAGTCAATGGAGTTCGGGTGGTATGGTAAATATTCTGTTTATTTTGCTTCTACAGAAATGTATCTTCTGCAGACAGAGAATTAAGAAAATCTCTGGTGCCTGCATTCAGTGTTCATATGGATGCTGCCCAGCCTCCTTCCATGTTACCTGTGCCCATGCTGCAGGAGTGCTGATGGAACCTGATGATTGGCCGTATGTTGTCTACATCACATGTTTCAGGCACAAGGTTAACCAAAACGCGGTAAGGAATTTGTTCCCTTATTTGTTAAAAAACGGAATTGCAGAATTAAAGTATGTTTCCAGAGAAAATGGAAGGAAGGATCCACACCACGTCTAGCTCCATCTATCATACTTCCATACAAAGCAAACTGTTACATCTTTAAGGTGTTTTCTTATGCCATTACCTGCAAGAAATGATATTTGGTATGCCTAACACATTTTTGCATTAGTGTCATTGTTGAATGTATTGTTTTGACAGCCAGAAGCAAGTCTTTGAGTTCTCTGTTTTGTTAACCTGGAGTGTATTACAAATACCCAGATCACAGTATCTTGCAAATACTCACAGGTACTGTGAGATAAAGGATATGGTGTATATGTTAAGTTCTTTGTTCTGCAGCCAAATAGTGTCTCGCAAATATCCAATTATAGTTGTTCTGTCATCTGGCAAGGTAACACTGGTATGTCATGAAAATTCATGTTATTACTGTGCCTTTTTATTTCTGGCCTGTGCTGAGGAGGAACCTTTAATTTTAGATGAGACACATGAAGAATTAGTTATTATTGTCTTGTAGGTTTTAATGTCTTTTATTCAAATGAATTGTTACTACCTCAGTTAAGAGAAAACTATTGCCATTTATCTTGGGCTTTTAAAACTGTATTTTGTTTTCTAGCAAACCAGAAGGACTTAACATAGTCTTATTAAGGAAATAGCTTGGTAAGTTAGACAAGTTGAGAATTTGCAAGTTGCAAACTTTTTATATCCTTTGTACATTAGAAGTGAAAAAAATAAACCCAGGTAATGTCTCTATAATATATGTCTTTCTTTCAAGAGGTTGGCAGTGAATCTTTGGTCTTAATGACAAGACTACTGAAGAGTAAGATTTTCTTTCAAGTGTAGTAAAATGTAATGCCTCCCAAGTAGAGTAATCAGTCAGTCCTGAATGTTCAATCTGGTCGTTCTTAAAAAGGGAAACAAATTGTGTGGGCCTGTTTAAAACTTCCACATAACCATTAAGCCTTTTAAATATTTTTGTTTTCCAAAATGAATTACCATATGAAATGAGTACAATTCATGTGGTTTTAGTTTCTTCAAAATTAGTTTGGTTTGAAAAAC
The DNA here is from genome assembly GCF_000708025.1 of Charadrius vociferus. Lineage (NCBI taxonomy): Eukaryota > Metazoa > Chordata > Aves > Charadriiformes > Charadriidae > Charadrius > Charadrius vociferus. The sequence goes on from NW_009649706.1 coordinate 939,174, forward strand.
AAACAAACCTCTATCTCTACAGGCAACTTAAGATACTTTTCTTGGCTTTGTTGGAAAACATTATTATTAGTTGAAAATAACTGGGTTAAAATCATGGCTGGTAACAATAGGGCTGTTCTTCCCAGATATTTTCTAGCATTTTTTTGGCACAAGTCTTTAGGTAGTAAGATTTGCATCAGTAGCTGGCAAATCATTCTCTGATCAAATAGGACTTTCTGCATTATACTTTCTTCTATTCCCACTTCATGTGTATATTGTGGCCACTTCCACAGCCCCTTAACTTTTCCAGCTTCCTGTAATATATCTGTCTCTGATGGTGGAGTCCCCTTATGCTGTTAAATAATGCATGTGATTTTCTTCACCTTATTCTCTTTTATGCTACTCAATGATAAATGTGCAGAAGTTTCAGATTATTTCTTCTGTGTTTATACAGCACTTAATGTAGTGGTCTGTCTGTCCTAAACAGACTTTTTTTTGGCATTTCTGTGTTCATATTAGTTATTAATAAAAACAAGGTAGGTTGTTTACGGGGAATTTCTACTTTCAGTTTAATATAGAACAGTTCAGACTTTAGCACTTAACTTTCTTAGTCTACACTTTCTCTAGTTAAAGAAGTTATTGAATATCTATTATTTTGAATGGTAAGAAACAAAACACGCTCATCTGAAAAAAAAAAAACACAATAGAAATAGAGTCACATGGAATCCTATAAAATCCCTTTTTTCTTACTGATTTTCTTGACCTGTATTAGGTAGTGTAAGAAAAACCCCAACCCTACCATCTATACAGAAATAGGGGCTTGGGTGGCTACTACATAAGAGATGTGTGAAGACTGTTCAAAGTAGCTTGGAATGAGACTAGCACATCCTTTCCTGAAACTCAGCACCAATCTTTTTGGAAAAAAAAAAAAAAAAAATCTGAAAATCTGTATTATTATTTCCCATGTCTCAAATCAAAATCAGATTTGCAGAAGAGAAAGAAAAATTATACTTTTGTATTTTTCATTAGGCCAAAACTTGGAAAAACAGATATTTTTGTTAAAGAATCCTTTTCTGCGAAATTCTTAACCCACGCTTGAGACAAAGGAGATTGCCATATGTTTGTATATGCTTGGTTTTATAATCTGTCTTTTGGATAATTAATCTAATCACATCTTTAAGCCTTTGGAAGTATTTTCACCATTGGTTTTCTTGTTATGGTTTTCTTAGCTATTAGCTATTCCTTCATGCAGAAATTACATTGCTCTTCACCATTAGGCATGGCAATGTATCTTACTTCTAATGAAGTTCTTTTGTTTGTCTGTTATTTTAACTTCCTTACTTGAAAGCAGAAGAAGGGCATTGTGGAGGCTGAAATATACTCACTTTGTGGATTTTTACAGGAATCAAATAGATTGTCTTGTCAGCAAGATAAAAAAACCTCTTCTGGTATTTAGGAGTTGAAAACATTTTACATAAAGCAAGGACACTATTATTTTTCCTCATTTGAAGGAAATAAAATTTAAATTGTCTGTTTTTTCACGCGTATATCCTCTGGATATTGCGCCTAAATGCTCAGTGAATACCTGTGATTTCTGCTTTCTTCAAGTTTAAAAAAAACCAAAACCACCAAGCAAGCCAAAACTCAACAACCAAAGGATGGCTTCTGGGCACTTGGCAAAATTGTGACATATGTCTTTAGCGGTATTGTTGTATGTAAAACAATGAGGGTGCTCAATGAAAAGCCTGCCTGTGTACAAATAAATACGTATTGTTACTAGTATTAGTGTATCTCTTCACCTCAGGCAAGGGCTTATTGTAATGATGAGATGGAGCATGCATCCAAATTATTTATAACTGTGATCTCAAGCAAATTGTATACAAATTATTCACCAATATACTTTCACAAGTCTTTTTCACTGGGGATCAGATTCTTTATTGTCTTCAAGAATTTTTCCTAGAGTACTATTTTAATTTCAACCATGGAAAATACTGGTGGGTCTTCTAGTGAAAAATCATCATAAAGACGATCGAAAGGGAACGCATAATACTTGCATCCATGTAGTGCTGCAAAGTGAAGTAAATACATAAATACTAAGAACTGGAGTTCTTTGGAGGTGCATAGACTCAAACCCAAGCACGTCTCTTGTATTTGCTGAAGGTACAGCTTTAAAAAAAGCACAAAAATTTGCTAGCAGAAAAATTGCTATATACAGCATGGTTTTTATAATTCCTGTCGCAGCCTATATTATTTTGTGAATTGGAGTGTCAATATGCAAGGAAGGCTCTGCAATTTACTACTTAGAGACAGCAGGTCATGTTTTCTTCATTTCTCCTCTTTGACTGTGCTTGTCTCTGGGTGTGAAACATACCCCTTACACCTTTTTGTCATCAGACTGCAAGAACACTTGGAAGTATGGTTCAGAATAGGTGCTGCAGATGGATTTGTTTTGGTTAAAAGAACTCTTTCGTACACAAGGAAATGAGAAAAATGAGTTGTATGCAGCTATACTAACAGGGAAAAAAAAACCCTAAGGGATCCATACAAGATTAGCAAAACCAGCACTGAGGGTCAGGGAAAGCCAGCTGGAAATTAAAACATATACTCAGAGGTGACGTTTCATTTGGAAGGTGTGAGCAGAAGAGGCCGTCTGGACAGCCGCAGTTGCTGACATTTTGAGACTAGCTGTCTTTAGAAGGGGCAATGACAGGAGTTGCAAAAACCCACTGGATAGGAGTTGCAAAAACCTGCTGTTGCTGCTTTTTGAGCTATTTCAAATTACCTTCTGCTATTATTGGCCAGTTCTTACCTCTGTAGCACACAGGGAATGAAGGGATGCTATCAAATGGAAGCTGTAGATCTTTTTTTCTGTTGAATACCCGAGCAATGCAATGTCCTTGTTTGCCACTGCCTGCTAACTACTGCCAGCCCCTTAACATTTCAGAGAGACTAAGACATGCCTTAGGAAGGACATATTATTCAAAAATCATGAGCCGGCATATTTTTGAAATGTCATGCATCATTTCTATGCCTAAATTGCAGTCCTGAGGAGTAAGCTTAAAATGATGAAATGAGAGTTATGTTCCTGTATCAAACAAGTCCCAGATTTTTGAGGATGCCCCATGAAAAATTGTACAGAAAGTTTCTAGATATTTGGATATACATCAGATGCATTATGATTTCATATATATGTTGTTTATATATTTTATTTAACAAGGTTTTTGTGTCCTGCCGTACAGAAAATGAAGGCAAAAGTAATTTTCCCTCTTATCTTTTTCAAGTTTTCACACAGAAGGGGAGGTTAACTTTTTTTTTCCTTCGTATCTGCTTGTTTTCTGTATTTCTGCTACTATTTTAGTTCATCCTTGGCTTAGGTACTGTTAAAAAAAAATCATGCTTTTTAAACCACAGCTTTCTCAATAATCTGGTAACTAGCACAGCTGTTTCTTTAATCTGATAGACTCCCTTACATAATAACTGTTCTTTCTGATCAAAAATGACATTCTTAACGTCAATAAATTCTTAAGATTTTCTGACAGGAAATGTTTTCTGGGACATGCAATCAATTACAGAGTGTGCTTGTCAATATTTTTTCTGAGAAATAAATCAAGAATCCTACCAAGATAACATGCTAAAAAATAATCTTCTCCTTCAGCTAGGATGCATCTTGGTTTTTTATTTGTTCTAATGAGCAATTTCGTTTCTTCTCTGAAAATTTTATCATTAAATGAACTTGTCCCTTAAAGCGTTACATTTTGCCTTCCATCTTCTCTAAAGAGTTCCATCTTCAGGCTTTCAAAACATTTAAGCCTTTTAATAGAGCTATTTCTCATTGGGCTTCTGTACTATACTATCAAACTTTTTCTACTATCTCCTATAAGTAAATCAATTAATACTCTCCAGTCTACTTCTGATTTTCCCCTGTGTCCCTACCCCCAATACCTGAATAGACTAAAGTCAAGAATTAAAAGGTAAATTAATATTTATATTTACATATGTTTCACAATTGGGTAAAAAGTGCTAACTGTCAGTTATCACTCCTGTGATAATACCAGTAAATTGTTATTTGTGTACTTAATTCTGCTACTTAGTCTAACTATAGACAGGTGAAATGAGGAAGAAACAATTTTGTTATACATGTAAATGGTTAAATAATTTGTGAGTATGCTCAGAAAATTATTTCTAGGTAAACTTAAAAATGCTTTAGAAACATCATTGGGTTTTACTATCTGAGGTCACCTCAACTAAATCCTCCAAATGTGTATGTCAGGCAGAGCTCTGACACGCAGAGATTTAGTGCACTGTCTCGAGAAATGGAACAGAATATTTGTACTTGGTTTGCCCTTAGTTTGCAGGAGCAGAGAAGTTTAAAAACTCTCAGTCCCAGAAATTGGTCCAATAAAGAGGCACGATAGTGACTACAGTCTCCACAAAAACCGAAGTGTTCAAGTGTAGGGTGGGATTTTCCTTCTCCCCAAAAGCATTGACATACACTTGGAGTCTAACAAAAAGAACTGATGCTGTCGTTGGTTCTCCATTTGATATTAATGCTAAAAATTCTACAGCTGTAGCATTTTCTAGATTTTCACAGGCATTTTTTAAGATTATTATATTGATTGAAGAATTCACTGTCTTTGAAGGTTGGAAAAGCAGTGCTAGGAAATTGAGTGATTGCTTTAGCATATGCAATAAAGTATTTTCATGCTGTTTAGATAAACATTTCTAAAAAAAAAATAAATGCTTAGTATATACCAGTGTAGTTGCCCTTTGTAGTTGCATCTTCCATTATAAGAAAAGTTGAACAGTTCAGATATAGCCAAAGTCACACTAACTCACTCGTGCGTAAACAAATGGACCTTTGTGGCTAATGAACAGATAGTCAGGATCATAAAAAAGAAGTGCCTTCCTTGTGTTATTAGAATGAGAAACACTTGACTGTATTTTTCCTGATGAAGAAGGTTGCTTTTTAAGTGAAAGTTTCATGGGGATACATTAGTTGGGAGCTGATATGTAACAGCTGTCTGCATCGTGTGGGCTTCTGAGCATTTGCTCACTTACGAGGTTGCAATTATTTTTTTTTTTTTACTTATAGTATCCATCAAGCAGTTATCGATGTAGAATTTTTGCATAGTTCAACAACCCTGCTACTATTCTGATTGACATAACTAACTCTAGGGAATTAAAAGAAATAAAAAAAAATATTGTTACTGATATACTACATAAATAACTGATGAAGAGTGATCAATGTTGTCTGAAGTTTTAAAGCAAAAGTTCTGCACAGTATGGGTTAAGAAGTTTCTCAGTACACTACTGTGGACAGCTCTGACGAGAATTGGATATGCATTTAGTTATTGCATCCCATTCAACTATTCAGAATATTAAGCAATTATGTAGAATCATTCTGAAATGCAGTACTTAAAAGTTCCATCAATTAAAACAATACAAGACCATAGTCTAGGGTCATCACATCTTACCTCTTCAAGCAAATTCTACAAATTATTCCACAAATAAAATTTACAAATGTTGCTAATTGTGTGTTTTGATCTAATGCAAAATAGTTAGAAGGCATCGGTTGGAAAAATATTTTTGAGTGTTGTGATTTGTTATTCTGCAGATCTCATTTGTTTTCTCATAAAATGCATAAACTTTGTATGTAAAACAAATTTGTGTTATCATGATTCGCAGGAATAATTTTGCACTTGAGGTTTTTATATTGAGAGGTGAACTGTTACCAATTCTGTTTTGACACTGATAAATTTCTGATTAGTAAGCTGGTATTTTTAAGTGACTTTTTTGTTTAAATTATTCCTTTTTTCAAGAGAGCTAAAGCATGCGAGAAGGCCATTACAGTTGGGCAGACGGTCATCACAAAACATAGGAATACACGATACTATAGTTGCAGAGTCATAGGAGTGACATCTCAACTTTTCTACGAAGTTGTGTTTGATGATGGCTCTTTCAGTCTGGATACTTTTCCTGAAGACATTGTAGTAAGTACTTTCCCAGATACCTGTTCTTTCTGGGGTTTTTTGGTTTTGTTTTTTGTTTGGTTATGGTTCATTTTTTGCCTTTTTTTTATTTTTTGTTTGTTTGGTATGGTATTGTGGGTTTTTTGTTTTTTGGTTTTTTTTTAAATTACAGAGTTGGAACCTCTTGAACTATTTCTTCTGACCTTGAGAAGATAATGTCTTAATATTCAATTCATGTTTGTTACTTTTGCGGCTGAGAATGATTATTTTCTAATGGGCTTCCAAACCTTGGTTGTTCTAATTAGTCTTTGTTATTTGACCAAATGAATCAAAAGTAATCTTACAAAGTCTTTTAATTAAATAAGAAATATGTATTTAATAAAGAATATGAGAGAGGGAATTCCGTATATCCTTATCTGTCTCTCAGAGATAACTTGTAAAAATTCCTTGCTGAATAGAAAAATCCTGCCGTAATGGGAAGAATAGCTCTCAAGAATCTGTTCTAACACTTGTTTACACCTTCTGATATTTAGTTTGTGAGATTACATTATTAATGATAAAAATCATCAGGGAGAAGAATGTGTAGTTTATTGCATTTCCAAAAAGCAATTGAGATTTTGATTTCCCTTGTGCACTTCCATAAACTGCCATGTTTTTCAGAACTGTTAAGGACCACATTGTGGATTTAGCACATAAGGACAGGGAACTGCTGGAGAGGGTACAGCAAAAGGCTATGCAGATGGTTAGGGGTCTAGGACTAGAAAATCTTTCTTAAGAGGAAAGGCTGAGGGACTTGGGTCTTTTTAGTCTGGAGAAAAGACGACTGAGGGGGGATCTTATCAATGCTTATAAATACTTAAAGGGAGGGTGCCAGGGGGATGGGAACAGTCATTTTCAGTGGTGCCCAGTGATAGGACAAGAGGTAATGGGCACAAACTTGAGTATAGGAAGTTCCATCTTAACATGAGGAGGTACTTCTTTACTTTGAGGGTGGCAGAGCACTGGCACAGGCTGCCCAGAGAGGTGGGGCAGTCTCCCACACTGGAGACATTCAAAACCCACCTGGATGCTGTCCTGTGCAACCTGCTGTAGGTGAACCTGCTCTGGCAGAGGGTGTTGACTAGATGAGCTCCAGAGGTCCCTTCCAATCCCTATCATTCTGTGACTCTGTGATATGACCAAAATTTGCCATCAGCTGGGGGAAGATTCTGTTTCCCTCCACATTTGCAACAAATACATTGCATGTTAACCTTCATTGTTTTCATCAGGTGTGGCTTGACATCATTCTTACGATATGTCTTTAATCCTTGTTTACCTCATGCTCCTCTGAGTCTTTTTTTATGCTGAACTGATATTTTTGTTATACCTCCTGCTAATAATCTCGAAAAGTTAGAGTCGTCAGTGAACGCTGGTATGCAAAAGTGCTGTTTGTTGCAAGACCACTTTTCACTTAGCCCTGTGTCCTGTTCTGTATGTAGAGGGGGAGAGTCTGGCATATGAGTGCATATATGTGCATAAGAACACATGCTTTGCAGCTTAAGGGGCACAGCTACTAGGAGAACTCCATGTTCTTCTCCTGTGACAGTCTTTGAACCGTTCTGTTTTCTGCAGGCCTAATGTTTTCCTGGAAGTAGCATTAGCTGACAGATACATCAGTGGAAACGATGCTGTTTTTCTTAGAAGCTTCTTAGTTATTGAAAAGCCTCATGCCTTTTGAAAATACTGTATTTGAAAGGGTACATTTCTGAGCAGTGTATGGGGATTGAGCTGTTTACCTCCCACTGGTCTTAATAGAAGACAGTCAGCAAATCCCTGTTACACGTCTTTGAAAATTTATCCTTTAATTCGAAACACTCCAAAAGGCTCCATTAATGATCAAAGACATTCTGATTTAGGATGATCAAGATATTAAGCAAATGTGGCTGTATTGTTATTAGAAACCCCTCTTTTGTGTATGCCTGCATCAAGAATCTGGTAAGGCAGAGATGAGAAACTGCTTGCCACCCTAGTGGGGTAGTCTGATCCGGAGCTAAGAATAAATGTAATCAAGTCTGGATATGCCTCAGTGCTTCTCAGATAGTGGATGAACAACATATAATTGTTTGATGGAAACACCAAATGAATTTCACATTCCTTAGAGAAATCTTGTTGTGTTTTCATTAGATAATATACCTGCAGCAGTTACTGGAAGGGGAAAAAAAAATGTTTTTTCTTCTGCCTGGACTAAAACTTGCTAATCCATGCAATGTGCGTATCAGGTGTTAGTGCCGCTGGGAGGACTTATTCATCAAATCTGGTGTGAAAGCAATGTTGCTGCCTATTGAAGAACTTATTTTTCTAATCTGTTTTCACTTTTCAACTAGCTCACAAAGATAGCAGGAGCTTTCTGCTTTTCCAGTATGTGCTGAATCCACTACATAATTTCAGCTCAGCTCACAATAGACCACAATTCCGATGTTCAGACACAGTGATTTATTTTTAAGGAGAAAAATAGGGAGCAGGGAAATTTCAGTCTCAAAGCTTTGTGAAACTCTGTTTGCTTGTAAGCATTCAGTAACTACCAAAGCAGGGTGTACATTGTTTTCTTCTCGTATGTATTTTTCTTGGTTTGTGTTAGCTTTTGCTAAATATAGAAGGGTTGGGTTTATTTTTAAGTGTAATTGTTAGATATAGGCATAGCTATATGGATTTTTTTATTTCAAGCTATTTCTTGGGCAGTCTACTTGATTTCTATCTTGTCAGAATTTCTTAGAATGATCACTTCTTGATTACAATGTTTAAATCCATTAGATAGGTTGTTGATGTGCCAACCCGTCAGCTTTCCCTCAACCCAGCGGGTGTAAGAGGGTATGTAAGAAGTATATGGGTACAATTTTTTTGCTGAAAGAAACAGCAGGACAACTTCCCCTGTAAGTCATGGACAGACTGCAGTGAGGGGCATAGTACGTGATATCTTAAAGCAGGTGAGATGAGAGTTTTAGTGGTTAGTTTAACGATGTATACACACAAGTGGTCAGTGCATGTGCTGCCGTTCTGAGAATCTGCTACCAACAGACAGCATGTATGTGTGCCACTTGCCACTTCTTGAAGGTTTAATGCTCTGTAACTTGTCACACAGCCCCTAGCTCAGCACCAGGAGGAGTACTGTCCTGCCCAACAGGCTAAATGTCTGTTTACAGATTATAGAATCATAGAACCGTTTTGGTTGGAAGAGACCTTTAAGACCATCAAGTCCAAGCATTAACCTAGCACTGCCAATTTACCACTAAACGATGCCCTCAGCACATATACATGTTTTAAATACCTCCAGGGATGGCAACTCAGCTGCTTCCCTGGGCAGCCTGTTCCAATACTTGATAACCCTTTAAGTGAAGAACTTTTTCCTGATATCCATCCTAAACCTCCCCTGGCACAACTTGACAGTGTTTCTTCTTGTCCAGTTGAATGTTACTTGGGAGAAGAAACCAACATCCATCTCTCTACAACCTCCTTTCAGGTAGTTGTAAAGAGCAATAAAGTCTTCCTGCAACCTCCTTTTCTCCAGGCTAAACAACCCCAGTTCCCTCAGCTGCTTCTCATAAGATAGGCATTAGGAAATGTCTTCTTTGGCCTGCTAGAATTGGGAAGATGTCCCACAGTTGATTTGATTTGTGGTGGGTTTTTTTTTTAGTACCTGACAGACATATCTTCACTGGCGTATGTTGGCAGTTTGCTAGAAATTAATATTCTGGGTATTTAACTAGGCATTTTAGTTGTTTTTCTATACATCGTGGCTGTCAATAATACCTTAACAGCAAGTATAATTAAAGTATATATACATATATTGAAACCTGAAAGTAGAGCTAAGGACGAAGTTGTTCCCACAGTACCTTATTAAAACCTTAGCTAAACAGGGAGGCCTTGCAGTATACTTGGTTGGGGGCAAGAAGGTACCACCAAAATATATTGATTGCAAGGAAGAAAGGAAGAAAAAAAATTGTGGAGTCAAGCATGATTTGAGTCTGTGGGGAGGTCTGGTTACAGGAGAGCTAAACACACCTCTCCTGAAATGGTAGACATCCTTCCAGGCCACTTGCCCCAGTTATTACCCTGGTCCTCCAGGGACCAGTTTACACATAATTGTTTGCTGTCTTGGTTTCACCTGGTGTTTATCAAGTAAACCAGGTGAACAAAAATGACTGTACTTACTCTTGCTGCCATGACATACCCACACTGTGTTTTAGTTTACTATTAAATGTATAAATGTGAAGGTTCTCCACTGAGGAGGTAAAGCTGATCCATGTATTGTCATGCCCAAAATTCAAAATGGACGTTACTTTTTAAAATCTATAAATTGAACACTATTCGAAGTCATATTGTAGCTTATGGAATGCTGCTGTAAATGTTCCTTACAAGCAAGAGCATCTTAAAAGTTGAGGAAGTGAGATATACTTGGAAGGAGATTTGGATGCTATATTCAGGAGTTAATGGAATTTTTTTTACACAACAATAGTATGGTAATTTTCTGAGGTCCTGATAAAATCAAAAAAGCATACTTCTTTTAAAAGGTGTATATTAGTTCTGGTTAAGACATTCAGACTGCAGCTGTCAAAAGCAGGAACCAGAAATTATTTTTAAAGTGTCAAGTTGGTCTGTTCAATGTCTTGCTTGATTTTTTTTTGTCTACCACTGGGTTTTGTAGTGGATGCCACCTTACCTGAAAAAAGTTCAAGCATGAAAAAAACCCTTCCAAACTGTGGATTTTTTAACATACCAACAGTGATACCTGGAATCCTTAACGGAATTATGCTGATACGTATGCAAGTCCCTTCTTTCAGTAGTGGACCCAAGAGAGCCTTCAGTGAGAAGAGAATGGAGGAGATTAAGCTCTATCTTTCAGTGTCTATCAATGCTTTAAATTCACCACTGGCAGAGGAGGGAGGAACAGGGCTATTGAGAACTCTGACAGCCGAAGTACTTCACTGAAATTGTCATGAAGGCTACAACTTCCTACAGTGCGCACCTAAATCTCACAAAGCCCAAAATTATTATTCTCTGCTTTCTTTGTAAGAAAATGGAGCACATTTTAGTTGCCAGTGTTTGAAGAAAAACCTGCCAGAATAATAACAATGTAATTTGAGAAGCTATTAAAAAAAACCCCAAACAACCAAAAAACAAAACCCAACTTTTCTCAGCCAGGGACCTTCTTTGCAATCCTATACCTCTGTCCTGACCCACAAATGCTCACTTTACACCCCTACAAAATTATGAAATCAAAGCTTTGACATCTCATGACCCACACTATAATGTATACACATACTGTGTGCATAGCCTTGCAATTAGTCTCTCTTTCTTGATGATGGTGGACTTGCTGAGATCCTTCCTGCCCTAGATATCTGGCAGGGGTTTGAAGCTGCATAGGCATTTATAGTCTTAGAACTTGCTCAAAATAAGGTGAACTAATTGGGGTAAAGTACAGACAAAGGACTCGAGCTGAATACAGATAGTCCCGAGGACAGTATTATTAGACTAATGAGAAACAGAATGGATTTACTTCATCCTCCTTTGAGATGTAGAAGAAATGGGATTTAGCTGGATGGTTCTTCAGAAATAATTTCCTCCACAGGCTAGCTAAAGCTATTAGTTTAAAACTGTAATCTGCCTTTATGTAGGTGGGACTTTTGCATGCACAGGTAAGAAAAGGTAGCGCTTCTGGGGACTGTGAGTTTCAATGCTTAGGATGTAGCTTCAAGAACAAAGTCTTACTTCTTTACACAAACTTCTCCTTAATGACTTGTCTGGACTACTGACTTTCAGTGGTACAATAAATCATAGAATCATAGAATCATAGAATGGATTAGGTTGGAAAGGACCTTGAAGATCATCGAGTTCCAACCTCCTTTCCATGGGCAGGGACACCTCCCACTAGACCAGGTTGCCCAAGGCCACGTCCAGCCTGGCCTTGAACACCCCCAGGGATGGGGCCTCAAAAGCCTCTCTGGGCAACCTGTTCCAGTGCCTCACCACCCTCAAAGTGAAAAATTTCTTCCTAATGTTTAATATAAACCTGCCCTCTTCCAGTTTAAAGCCACTCCCCCTTGTCCTATCATTACCTGCCCTACTAAAAAGTCCTTCCCCAGCTCTCCTGTAGGCCCCCTTTAGGTACTGGAAGGCTGCAATAACATCTCCCTGGAGCCTTCTCTTCTCCAGGCTGAACAGCCCCAACTCTCTCACCCTCTTCTCATAGGAGAGGTGCTCTAGCCCTCGTGTCATCCTCATGGCCCTCCTCTGGACAGGCTCCAGCAGGTCCATGTCCTTCTTATGTTGGGGACTCCAGAGCTGGATGCAGTACTGCAGGTGGGGTCTCACGAGAGTGGAGTGGAGGGGCAGAATCAGCTCCTTTGACCTGCTGGCCACACTTCTTCTGATGCAGCCCAGGATACGGTTGGCTGCCTGGGCTGCGATTGCACGTTGCTGTCTCATGCTGAGCTTCTGGTCAATCAGGACAGCCAGGTCCTTGCCCGACCCAGATGTAGGACCCTGCACTTGGCCTTGTTGAACTGCATGAGGTTGTCTTGGGCCACCTCTCCAGACTGTCCAGGTCCCTCTGGATGGCATCCCTCCCCTCCAGTGTGTCTACCTCACCAAACAGCTTGGTATCAT
>NW_009649706.1:951829-958028 GCF_000708025.1 Charadrius vociferus
GCTTTGCACAAGTCCAGGTAGATGACATCAGTTGATCTTGCCTTGTCCACTGCTGCTGTAACCGCTTTGTAGAAGGCCACCAGATTTGTCAGGCATGACTTGCCCTTGGTGAAGCCATCCTGGCTGTCACCAGTTACCTCCTTGTTTTCTCTGCCTCAGCAGAGTTTCCAGGAGGATCTGCTCCATGATCTTGCCAGGCACAGAGGTGAGGCTGACTGGCCTGTAGTTCCCCGGGTCTTCCTTTTTCCCTTTTTAAAAATAGGGGTTATGTTTCCCCTTTCCCAGTTGGAAAGGGGAACCTCGGCAGACCGCCACGACTTCTCAAATATGACGGCTAGTGGCTTAGCGACTTCATCTGCCAGTTCCCTCAGCACCCTCGGATGTATCTCATCAGGTCCCATGGACTTGTGCACCTTCAGATTCCTCAGGTGGTCTTGCACTTGATCTTCACCTACAGTGGGCAGTTCTCCATTTTCCCAGTCCTCGCCTTTGCATTCTGCGTCATGGGCGGTGCGGCTGCAGTCCTTGCCAGTGAAGACTGAGGCAAAAAAGTCATTGAGGACCTCAGCTCTGTCTCTGTCCTGGTTCTTGAGTTTCCTTCCGGAGGGGGCCCACGTTTTCCCTACTCTTTTTTTTCTTGCTGACATACTTCCAGAAGGATTTTTTGTTTGTCTTAATGTCCCTGGCCAGATCGAGTTCTATCTGGGCTTTAGCTTGTCTAACCCTATCCCTGGCTGCTCAAACGATTCCTCTGTATGCCTCCCAGGCTACCCACCCCTGTTTCCACTCCCTATAGGCCTCCTTTTTCCTTTTGGTCGTGTCCAGGAGCTCCTTGCTCATCCATGCAGGCCCCCTGGCTTTTCTGCCTGTCTTCCTCTTTGTAGGGATGCATCGGTCCTGAGCTTGGAGAAGGTGGTCCCTGAATAATGACCAACTTTCTTGGGCCCCTCTTCCCTCCAGCGCTTCATCCCACAGCACCATACCAAGCAGCTTCTCCAGGAGGCCAAAGTCAGCTCTCCCAAAGTCCAGTGTGGTCAGTCTGCTGTGCACCTTCCTCGCTGCTGGGAGGATCTCAAATTTGACAATTTCATGGTCACTACAGCCCAGGCTACCCTTGAGTTCGACACTGTCTACCAGTCCCTCCTTGTTGGTAAGAACAAGGTCCAGCATAGCTCCTCTCCTCATTAGTTCCTCAACTACTTGGAGAAGGAAGTTGTCCTCAATGCAATCCAAGAACCTCCTGGATTGCCTATGCCTGGCCGTGTTACCCTTCCAAGAGATGTCAGGATGGTTGAAGTCACCCATGAGGACCAGGGTCTGTGAATGTGATGCCGCCCCTATCTGTGTATAGAGGGCTTCATCCACTCGGTCTTCTTGGTCGGGTGGCCTGTAGCAGACTCCCACTGGAATGTCCCCTGCTCCTGATTTCCCTTTAATCCTGACCCATAGTCTCTCAGTCGGCTCTTTATCCATCCCTAGGCTGAGCTCCACGCATTGCAGCTGCTCATTGACACATAAGGCAACACCGCCTCCTCGTTTCCTTTGCCTGTCTCTCCTGAAGAGCCTGTAGCCTTCCATGGCAGCACTCCAGTCACAGGAGTCAACCCACCAAGTTTCCACGATGCCAATGAGATCGTATGTGTCTGCATATGTCTATGTGGACACTCAATCAGCATATCAATTTCTGTATATGTTAATACTTTTGCTCTGGCTTTTGAAAAACCATTCTGCTTCAACAATGGACATTCGGAAATACTGGGCTAGCACATAAGTCTTGACAGTCCATTAAAGTCCACTTAGATATAAAAAACAGAAGATTTTGTTCCAGCCCTAGTCATTTCCAAAGGATGCTGTGGTTTTTTGGAAATCTCTTTCACAAACCAGACACATGTAACTTTTCCTCCGTCAGCCTTGTCTGGCATTATAAATGACTAAACTCCTGACTAGTTTCCAGCATTTTTTCCAGTGGTTTCTCGTCTGTGTGCCTTTCTCTCTTTTCCTCTTCTGACAACTGTTTTCTGCTTGTCTACTTGTTCAAATCAAAACTTTAAATAGTAGTGCTTACCTGCTTCCTTGTATCTGTGAAAGATCCATTAGATTTCTGACAGACAATAATTGCTTATTGTTCAGTTTTATTATACTGGCATATAAATCTCTAAAGAATGGCTAAGGAAATTAGAACTGTTGAATTCACACTCTTTCTGGGCAATCTGTAGATACTTTGAATGCACTTCAGTGTCACCATCACTGGTGATTTCTGAGAATGTGAAATAGAAAAGCAAGCAATGCATTTCTGAAAGTAACGAGAGGATAGATCATATTTGGTTTAAACTTAAGTCAAAATGTCCTCAGAACTAGTTGTGTGGTGTGGGAAAAGAAACCTAATGAATTGTAATAGGTTTAACAACCTTTTTTTTATTTCTCAACTGAGACAACATTGAGTCTCTGAGCTGAATAATGCACTACTGATGTTGGACTAGCACGACTGGTTTTGCAGCATTATAAAACTACCTGCTGTGTAGTTGAACTTACTAGTCAGAAATTTATATGATGTGACCATTGACAGACAATTCTGAAAAATTGTGGAAAGCAAGTCTGAGAGCTGCATGACGTGTCTCTTAGGAGAAAACTTGGGGTTTTTTTCTTGGTTAGACAGATTTGTAAAAATTGTGTGTGATTTTGCATTCTTGTTCTGAGGAATACTCCAGGAAGTTAAATATGTAGATATGTTTTGAAGAATTTATTTCAAATTTGTGTGAGCTGAGAAATTTATTTTAACACATTTTTGTAACTGTGAACTTCTGCACTGGATTTGCAAGCACTGATACATAGAATGCTATGCTTTGCACATGCAAATCATTGTTTGCATCTTCTGAATACTAATAAAAAATAATTCCTGTTTTTAAATCTGTGGTCTTATTAAATCAAAATCAAGATTTTCAAAAAACAAAGTCTGAGTTGTAAGGCTTCAGACTGCAGGCTTTTATTCCCTCATTTAACTCTTGAAGCTACAAGTCTGATTCTAATCTGAAACTTGGTGTACAATACTGTAACTGTGTTGACTTAAGTGAGTTACTTTCACTTTACTCCATTATGGAGAACAGAAGTGATTTTTCCTGTAGCTTTTGCTTTTCCTTTGTTTCCTGTTACAGTAGGAAGACAGGCAACTTAATAGATAAGCATAAAAAATGAATACAGCATAGATTAAAGGCAAATTAAAGATTCAAATATGAGTATTATCTTTACACAGTTTCCTGTGTATAAGGTCCTTTCCACTTTATAATGGAATGCTTTATGGATCCTTATCAATAACGATTTTAGATGAGTTGAAGCTAATGCCCACACAGCTCAGCAGGAGAAAAAAAATGGAAGACAATCCATTACTTTGCACTTTATGATAAGATGGCAGTGAAGCAGGTGAGAGACAGAAATATATTACAATGCTTAATGTGCTTGCAAAGGGCGTGCGCATCCATGTGCAGGAGCACGAGTACAGCTGTGATGAGCATGTGGAGCACAGTGAAATCCCTGGAATCGCAGAGGAACCATTGAGTGAGGTGGGACTGTGGGAGTTGGGGAGGAGCATTATTTCCCCTCCCACCTTTTTTTCTGAGGTAACTCAGGATATTCAGATCTGGTAATTTACCCTGTTTGTTGTATGTTTCAGTAGTAGATTTTTTCCTGGCTTGCTGTGTGTGTTCGGGGTGTGTGGGATGAAGAAGGAGCATTTTCCTTTGTCCGTGTTACGGCCTGAGGCAGGGGCAGGAGCAGAACATGAGCTGCTCTTCGCACTCCTCTGGCTGCAATTGATTTACTGGGAACTTTAAACCTTTAGGCCTTCACCAGTATATAGGTGGGCAGGATACAAGGTCGTACTGTAGGATTCAGTCTCATCTAACTTTAATGTAAGCATAAGCAAAGGTTCTCTGCTGCACTAGGAGCCTTGTACTTCAGTCGGGCACAGAGAATCAGACATCCTGATGTCCTTGCCAACTTCACCTTCCTACCGCAGACACTGAGTTTTGTCCTCAAAGAGTATATCATACCCCAGTTAAGGCTTCCTCAGTGTCCTCTGTGCTGCATCTTACTGCGATGCCCAGTACCAGCCTGGACATCCTAAGCCTCATTCTGCAATGTGGGTTTGAATCCCACAGAATTGCCCAGAGTCTGGGCGGTTCTGCATCTGTGAATGGCATTGTGCATGTATTTGTGTTATTAATACTTTGCTGAAAGGCAATGTAACATTTGAAATAGTAACTTTCTAAGCTGAGTGGAAAGCAAGAAATATTTAGATGTATTCAGGAATGCACGATCCAATTTCTCTTCCAGTTTCCCTTTGGTGAAAGCATATATTCACTTTGTAAGAGAAGATTTGGTGACATTTTAAGGACAACATATTATACATAAATTCAAAGTATTTTTATACTATGCGTTCTATGATCCAAGGCTAAATTTGTTGAATTACAGTAACTATTCTGTTAATCTGGTGATTTCTCTGAATTTATACCAATTCAAAACCAGAATTGCACTCCTGGGAATCAGGCCTGCTCTTTCAAATGCTAATGCACTGTGTAAATTGCTGTTCCTGTTTAGATAAAATTCTGACTGTGGCAAATTAGCTACCACTCTCCTTTTCATTCAAATTGTCTTGGAACATATGAAACCTAATTCTGTGTTTCTAAAAATTTGTGTTAAGTACCATATACTATCAGTTCCCAAAAGAAAAACACAGTTTGACAGTCTGTTGAGATCAGCAGTTGTTTTCAGAGAGTTTCCACAATTTGTTTCTCCACTTCTGCTTTAATGGTGTTGGTAGATATATTCACTGTTTGCAGCTGTGGTATGTTACTTTGTCGATACGACAAGCTTTTCTAAATCAGAGGTGTTAGTTGTGAACACGTTAGTTGTGCTCCTTATGAAACAATCACTGGTGAGCATGACTGTGGCAGCTTCATCACTAGCACTCACATTGAAAGTTAATGTTAGCTGAAGTAGCGTGGACAGAGGACTTGCATTAAGTGCCTTCTCAGAATGGCCTTGGGGACATTGTGGCTCCATCCTCAGGACTGTTCAGAGGTACCTTTCCTGCTCTGCCACAGGAACATTTTTCTCTCCCGGGTCTGTACAGCAAAATCTAACTCTTCCTGACAGCGTGGTCACCCTGTGCTTAGTTCTGCACTCCTTCCCTTTTGTCATCTTCCGCTGGTTCCTGCCAGCACAGAGAACACTATCTCACGGTAAGTCCCCCTCGTAGCAATGAAGTAGGAAAGTAAATTTAACTCAGGTCCTAATTTAAAGGGAAAATTTAGGAACAACTGCTTCAGTTCAACTAGAGTCAGTGAGAGGACAGTTTCTGTGCAAAAGCCCAAATATCAGGCCTGGATTTTTCCTACTTTTTCATGTTGTGAATCTGGGGACAAGAAATCCACTTGAAGTCTTATAAATGAAAATCAGATGTGGTTAGTGAGTTTTGTCTCCATTTTGAGAAGTAACTATTAATTTTGTGGTTAATATCAGAATGCTTGTTTGCTATAAATTGAAATGAATGAATTGAATTTGCTGTGAAATAAATTCTAGTTCCTCCCAAATAAGATGATAGAGGTGTTGGTTATTCAGTTTTGGAGACCGTGCATGAATTCTAAGTTACTTTTCAGAAACCATGGGAAATTCCAGAATAAAAGCCCAAATGAGTCAATATTATGGCTTCCTCCATGCAAATTGTGGTTAGATAGACTAATACCAATGTCTGAGCCATTCTTATGGATCTAAGCAATGCAGGGGATGACAGAAAATGGACAGTTTCTATTTCACAATTTGACGTTAACTATATGTACAAATTTACAAACACCAGATAAGTGATAGCAGAAGAATACGTTGATAGGAAGGCCAGGTTTATTGCAATTACAGAGTCTGATTTAGCTCTAGTTCCTCTTTTCAGTATCTGTTTCTCTTTGATCTTTGAAACCTCAGGGAGAGATTATCTGTTTTCAGTCTACCAGGAGGAGGATTAAAATATTGTGCCATGGCCCCTGTGCGTCAGGGGTGGAACAATATGGAAAGGATATGTATCACCAGGCACATTGCAGGGCTGAAGCCAGGCTGCTGCTTACCTCTGCCTTTTGCCGTTCCTTCTTGCCAAATTGCATGACAACAGCAATGTGGGATTCACAAAAAACCTCTGATACAGAAAGCCGCAGCA
>NW_009649706.1:958041-958746 GCF_000708025.1 Charadrius vociferus
CATTCCTGCAAGACTGCTGTTGATTGATTGGAATATGTCTTCCTAGAGGGTTTTGATGTCGTATGGTACAGAAATAATGAGTAACTTCAAAGGATGAAAAATGTGTTCAGCTAAATTAATTGTTACAAATACTAGTTTTGAGCTTACATTAAAAATGTTTTTAAACTGATAGCATCCCTGGAAAAATAATGACAGTCAGCTTCTGCGTACATTTATACTAGTCCTTTACCATTAAGTAAAATAATTTATACAATTCATGTGTATTTCATTCTGTCACTGTTACAGAGCCATCCAGCAAAAAGAGGATTGGAAGTATGTGCTGTCTTACAAAACCTGTTGCAAGAGCCACACTTAACCACTTTAGCCCTGTATTGTTTATGTCAATTATACCATCACTAGTATTTGACAAAAATTTGAATAAACAATGAGGCATTTTGTGCTTTATTGTGGTAACAAAGCAAGTCAGCAAGTAAAACCCAGGAGTGTGAAGGAGAAGCAGAAATTTTTGCTAAGTAACATTGAGAAAAATGCTGTAATTTGAATACAATTTAAATAAACCAAAATATTTTATTCTAAATACAGTCTAAACCATAATGATTTGAAAAATAACAGAGCTCACCACTGTGTCTGCCAGTTAAGCAGATAAAAAACTCTATTGGTGTTGAAGAAAATAAAATAGGAGTTTCAGAGGATGTGCATGGGGTA
>NW_009649706.1:958802-993667 GCF_000708025.1 Charadrius vociferus
TTGCTGTCTTGGTTGGTACTTGATGACAGTTTGATGGTCCATGATGTGGATTTTGTAGAGACACCCCCATGGGAAATAGGTAGAAGAATGTTATGGATATGGCAGATTTGAATATTATTTAACAAGTTCCAGAAGAATGAAATGGTTTAGGAAAGGAAGAAGCTACTCTGCATGTCTAACAAATTACTTTAAATGATACAGGTTTACAAATGTAAACCTCAGGTTTTTTAAACAGCGCAGCTGTAAGTGAAAAATTTCTGCTTGATCAGATGGGTTAGCAGCAAATAAGAGTAAGCTTCAAGAGGGAACCAATGCAGGCAATATTCTTGCTTAACACTGTATACCATAGACTGATTTTTTCTTCAATATCTTTCCAAGTTTTTAGCCTTATTTTTTTTATACAAATACATATAATACATACAAATACATGCATTTTCTTTATACAAAAAAGAAATCTCAATCTTCATTGTATTGTTATATATATATATATATATATATATATGAATGTTTTAGAGCTATGTTCAGGGAAAACTGGTCGCCAGTAATAGTCGTCAGCTGTAGAAGAGGGTCTTCAGACTGTTAACTGTGGATTGCAAATGTCTTTTACCTCGCAGTGTTTCATTCCCCTCTTCCCTATTAAGCGCACTGTAGGAGCACAGCTGTAAGAACTGAGTTTAGTAATCTCCCACAGAAAATATTCTGATCTGATCAAGATGGAGATTGATTTTCTTCATCCTAATAGGAGAAGTTCCACAGAAAGCTCATGCAAAAGTATGAGGGGGAGGCAAAAGCAGCTTTTAAAACAAGAGATAGTAGTCTAGTTTATCAGTTGCAGGATTGAATCAGGGACCTTCATCATCAAACTCTTCTATCCTTTCTTGAGTCAGGGTAGGATCACATCATGAAAACAATTAATAAGAACCAGGTGATCTGATGAAGTTGCCCCCTGATTTGAGTAGATAAGTATTGGCATTTTTTTATTTGAATTGTTTTGTAGCAGTAATTTTAAATATTTGACTACTGTTGGGTTTATACCTCCTGTAAGAGATGCCGCATGGGCTGCATTTTCCTCTTTTCAAACAAATTCTTGAGATACAATGACCAAGGTTACTGCTATGATATTAAATACAATTTTAACCTTTATGACCATTACTTTAAGTTAAAGGAGTTAATTGATCCCTTCTTCACCAATCACGTTCCACATTCACCACAGGCTGAATCAGATTTGGAAGTATATGATTCCGTTTAAGCTCCTTAAAGATCAAACATTGAGCTATAAGCTGACTGCTGAAAGGCAGAACATTGTACAAGCTAATGAAGAACGTTTCATGCTGCTAGATTTAGGAGGAATGAATCGGTGGGGGTTTTGTGTGTTCAGAATATTCAGAAATGTTTTTGAGAGCTTTTTCCTTTTTATGTATTTAACCCGAACAGAATTTTTATTTTAAGTGTTATTAAATTATGTATTGTCGTCTCCAGGACTGTTCTGTTCAGCTGCTGCCTTCCTCGCTGGAGGAAAATTCCTCAAACTGAAAACTTTCTGGTTTTCATTAAATTCTCAAATATTCTACTTTGGCCATGTCAATATTTTCCTTTCTAAGATTTTCTCTCTATCTGGCTTTCTGTCAGACCAGAGACTCTGTACATTAACATTGGCTGATATTTGTAGTCACAGAATAATTTAATCCTTTCCTAATACAATCTTGACATGAAAGACTACAGTATCCTTTCTACTATCAACTTAACTTGCAGACTTCTTTTAGCCAGTGCCTGAAGATACAAGCCAGTTTAGTCATGTTGACAGGCTGAGAGAGTTGGGGTTGTTCAGCCTGGAGAAGATAAAGCTCTGAGGAGACCTTATAGCGGCCTTCCAGTACCTAAAGGGGGCCTACAGGAAAGATGGGGAGGGACTTTTTACAAGGGCACGTAGTGGTAGGACGAGGGGTAATGGCTTCAAACTGGAAGAGGGGAGATTTGGATAAGATACTAGGAAGAAGTTTTTCACTGTGAGGTTGGTGAGGCACTGGAACAGGTTGCCCAGAGAAGTTGTGGGAGCTCCATCCCTGGAAGTGTTCAAGGCCAGGTTGGATGGGGCTTTGAGCAACCTGGTCCAGTGGGAGGTGTTCCTGGCTATGGCAGCGGGGTTGGAACTCAATGATCTTCAAGGTCCTTTCCAACCTAAACCATTCTATGATTCTATGACTGCAAGGATTGCACCACAGAATTTTCTCTTTCCTGTGAATTCATTAAAGATGTTTATTTTCAATGTGGCTCCTTTGGATCAAACCTAGAAGAAGTCAAAGGCTCTTATATTCTTATCATTTTCAAAATAATTGTTGAATTTGAAATAGCACAAGATTGTTAAAATAAAATTATAGGTATTCAAGGAACATCTATTTCTGACAGTTTTAGAGAGCAGTTTCAATAGCTCATCTTAGAGCAGAGTATCTATGCCTGTTAGCCTTGATTTAAGAAAGTGTTTGTATGTATTTTTTTAAACTTTTAAAAAATTAAGGTATTTTCTTAAGATGTCAGTGGTTATATTCAAATTGTGGGAATCTTGCAACATCTCACAGTTCCTGGATTCAAGTGCATGCTTTAGGTGCAGACTTCCTCCCTTTTTTTGGGTGTGGCTCCACATTTGTTCCTAGTCTGAGTCAACAATCACCACCCTGCTACTGCAACTGGATTTGCTGCTTGCAAATGCTCTGTCCAGCCTTAATGAACAAAAATATTGTTCAACTTGTGTGGTAAAAACAGAGGAATATCAGAAGAGAAAAACAGCAGAAGTCTCTGCTTTATCTCTAGTGCTGTACACAAGAATTCTGTAGTGACAGCATAGGAGGCAACCCCAGTATTTCAACATCTTTTTCTAACATCTGTTGAGAATGGTTTACTTATTATTTTAGTTCAATGCATATAGTGAACCCCAACGTGAATGTTTCTAAACCCAGAAAAAAACACCTGTAATAAACAAGCTGTAGAGTTTTCGTTATTCACAGGTTTTTGCTCATAAAGAAACTTTTTTGAATGGCTGTAAACCTAGCACTGGTGAGACCATATCTAGAGTGCTGTGTCCAGTTATGGGCTCATCTGTACAAGAAGGACATGGACATGCAGAAGTAAATACAGTGAAAGGTTAGGAAGGTGATGAAGAAACTGGAGCATCTGTCATATAAGAAGAGGCTGAGAGAGCTGGAACTGTTCAGCTTAGAGAATAGTAGACTCAGGGGGATCTTATCCAAGTGTGTAAGGACCTGATGGGGGAAGTAAAGAAGATGGAGCCACGCAGTTCCCAGTGGTGCAGAGTGACAGGATGAAAGACAATGGGTATCAACTGAAATACAGGAAATTCCTTAAGATTAAATTTTTCTTCACTTAAGAAGAGACTTTTTTACTGTGATGCTTGTTGAGTGCGGGACTAGTTGCCCAGGGAGGTGGGGAAGTGTTCATCCTTGGAGATACTCAAACCCAACTGGATATGTCCCTGAGCGATGTTCTGTATCTTACCATGCTTGGAGCTGGGGCTCTGACCTGTGAAACAGCTGGAATGTGAGCCTGGACACTTAAGTGAATAGGCTTTGCAGTGTAGATAGGCACGATTTTGTCTATTTGTGTGAAAAAGAAAATATACTATGTAATGGTATGGGAAATTTACATGATTTACAAGTTGAATGTAGGCTGAGCCCACACTGTATGTTATTTACAGCTGGTCTATGGCAATGTCAAAGGATTGCCATATCTTGATGTCTGACTTTTCATTTTATGACTGAGAAAAGTGAGGTTGCATTTTTGCAATTTTGGCAGCTTAAGAAATCATTCCCCAGAAGAAAATGGTGAGAAATATTTTTGCAGTAAAAGGAGAATCTCTAAAATGGTCATGTGATGTGAAAATAAAAGAGAGGAACTCTGGCAGAAATCAGCAAAAACTATTTAGTACAGGTTTTCCAAACGTTGATCCAAAGACTAAGACATTGTTGTGATACATGAAGAATGGGATTGTTATTTGTCTAGTTATTTGCGTGAGAACTCTAATTTTCCATATGAGCATTTCCTTTAGCTGTCCTAGAGAAACTGTGAGATGGGGTTTTTTGTGCAAGGTGCAAAGGGAAGAATTCATGCTGGGCTTTTGTTCTTGTAAAATTAATGTTTGGCTTGACATTGTTGATAGATTTTTTGTTTCCAGGAAATTTGCAGTCTTCAATGATACATTTAAAAAGTTTGTTCGAGACACTTAACCAAAACTCCTTTTTGCACGATAGCAATAAATAGATAGAGGATATGTCCTCCATGATAATGACAATAAGCATCTTGACAGTCATCACTGAGAAGAGAACATTAAAAATATAGTGTCATCTAATTTATAGTCAGAGCTATGATCGTATTTAGCAGTCCCTATCCCCTGAGAAGTCATAATTATTCCACTGTTGGAGAGCAGGAGGCAGCAGCCACCCCCTGCCCTTTCCCCTCTCCCCCTGCCTGTCCTGGAAATACTGGGAAGGGTAGTACAGTAATACCACCCACTACCCCAAATATATGGTGAAGTTGAAAGAATACATCTTTCTCTGTCTGTCATTGCAACCTCTGGCAGGCAAAAACACAGGGCATATTTTAGAGCTGTCCCCTTGGCACAGCACCTGAGGGGTGACAGTGTTGTCATGCAGGAAAATGTGTTTCTGTGAAAATCCAGCTTTTCACTTTTCTCATGCATTGAATCAAATTCATGGATTAAGATACATGTGGTTAAAAGCAGTTTATAAAGCCTGGATTTGGCTAGCATGATATTATAACAAGATAATGTCCCAGTGCGGATCACTGTGATGCATTTTTGTTCCCACATTTTGAGTTCTTTGTCATGATGATCGTTGGCCTCTGTTGGAAGTGAACTGTTGAACTAAAAAATACAATAGTTTTTGTAAATTATTCTATAAATCCGAGACTTTGAAAACAGTAATAGTACTGCAGCAGCCTGAGATAATACCAGGTCCTGCAGGACCTTGTCACTGAGTCCTTGGCTTTATCTTTTCTCTTCCCAGTCTAGACCTCTTAGCAGTGAGCTCAGTTAACGTGGTTATCTAGGAGAATACCACTAAAATAGTGCTAATTTACATGACAAATCTTGTGAAGTAGTCAGTACAAAGTCCAGATGCCTTTGTTGGGGTGAGTATTTGGCACAGAAAGCTTCCACAGAATTGGTGAGCATAGACCTGACATGATCCTTTTCTGGTCCTTTGGATATTTCCTCATGTGGACAGCTGTTACTATGGGTGTGTGGTCAGTGTGGTCTGCAAATGAGTCACGTAGGTCATACTGAGTCGTATGGGGCAAAAGAAACCATAACAAGAATGCGTTGCAACTAGCATAAACTCTGCTGCTCTGACATGCTCAACAAGTCAGGCACAAAATCTGGGCAAAACACAGGAAAAAGCTGCCTCATATCCTCTGAAAAAACCAGTCCTACCTAGTTCTTCTCTATAAGCATTTGGATTCATTCAGTGTTTCTCCATCAGCTAAGCAAAGAACTCATTGGCGTTCTCGCCATTTGTAGTTTGATCCATCAGGGTATGTTTCAGTCAGGAAAGTTGGCAACTAGCAAAAATATGCTGTAGTTAACAAAACATGAGATACTTGAGTATGTAAAAGAGAAAGTGTTGCACAAATGCAATTGCACTTTAGTGATGTCTATTTTCAGTGTGTGACGGAAATTAATTTGGGGGGAAATGTATCACAGTTGCTGATAGCAATCTGATTTTTGCATATGTTGCCTTGCCAATGCAGTGTCGAGCTGTAAAAAGAATGTTTCTTTGGTCAGTATTTAATTTTCATAAAGGCTAACAGTATCTTCTGTTAGCCCATTAGCAGGATTATAAAACCTGACACACGCAAGGTAATGAATCTCCTCCAATTACCAACTTGTAAAAAGCAGCTTACTGGTAATTTCAAAGTGTAATGGCTCACTCACTGATTTGAGAATCCATCCTTCTTTGTAAATAGAGCAGAGATTGCCTAAGGCTGGGCCCACCTGCGGAGGGAGAGGTTGTCCAAGTGAAGTGGCCTGATGGAAAACTGTATGGTGCAAAGTACCTGGGAACAAACACAGCTCACATGTATCAGGTGGGTGTCTACATTTATTACCATGCGCTTGTTTTTCAGATGTCTTTAGTGCAAATTGCCCATTCAACTCCAGCATTGGACTGGCCAGCCACACCTTCAAAGCTGCAGAAGGCTGGAGGGTGGACTCTTATTGTAACCGCTAATGCATTTAAACAATAAATAAAGCTGTCTAACAATTAACAAGTGCTGTGCATTCTTTGGGAGCTGAGGTTTCACCTGTTCTTACAAAATCAACAAAGTGGGTTATTTAACAAGAACTCAGGTGAACAGGTGGAACATTAAGATTGAAAGATAACATTTGTTATTTTCTCCAGGTTATTTACTTTTATTTTATGTCAGGTAATTATACAATTAATGATATAAAATTAGGAATTCTTCTGTGACTAAAATGAACCTTAGGCATTTTGTAAAAGGATGGAAGGGAGGACAGTAAAAGGAAGAGCATAAATACCCCCACTTTCATTTGTCTGAGGCAATTCTGAATTAATTTACACATAATCTAAGGAGTGTTTTATCCTCAGCAAAGGCAAAAGGGAACTGAACACTGAAGGCAAGGCTAAAAAGCTGACTTCTGATTTCAGAGACACAGTAATTGTTTTTTTATGTGCTTGCCTTTGAGAAAAATCAGTCAGCAGCTTTGAGTACCCAAGTGAATGGTAGAAACTGCAATAAAATAATCACAATAATAATAGCACTTCTGAAAGAATGAGAATCTAGCTACATTTCATTTATATATATATAATCATTTTCACTTACGTAACTCTTTTCATCTGAGGGCCTCACATTACTCTACAAAAGTGGCAAATTTACTATTATATCTGTAGATAAATTAAGGCACAGGGAGGCCAAATGACTTGCTGCATTGACCTTCTCACTTTGCCAATGACTTGCAATCGAACTCAAGTCCTCAAACGCCTGATCCCTTGAGCTAGTCTCTAAATCTTACCTCTTCCTTATGTGTAGCAGCTGTATTATATAGTGAAGGTGAAAAGTTCTTTATAAAATATAAAGATTATTGTTGTATAGTAACATTAATCTTCAAATCATTTAATCTTCTAAACAGGGTCTTCTGAGGAATACTGTGAGGTAGATTAGATGAATGTTGTTGTCTTTCGTATTGGAAGGAATGTGACATAGTCAAAACAAACTACTTTGTCTTATTTTAGAACTTTTGGACAATATGATGAAATCAGTTTAGTTGAAGGAAAATGGATTAGTATGTGGGGGTTCAGTAAGGTTTGGAGTTCCTCAGCATAACAGTCATGAGAGATTACAGTAAACTGCCTTGTAGCAACCCCTATCACAGAGGAAATAGAAAAGATTGAGGATTAGAATTAGAGGGAGTCCAGATTGCACTAAATAGGACTTTGGAGACAAACAAGTATTTCAATCTGTAGGACGGGAGAGGGGGCTGCCACAACATGGCCACAGATTACAGAAAGTCTGTTACATGGAGGGTGCAAGGCTAACTTCAAGACACATTAGTAGTTCTTCCTCTGGTCCTTCTACATAGCCTGTTTGATAGCTCCTAGGACCCATGCCTACGCATGCTCCGTTCTTCTTCTGGGTTGTGAGGTCTCTGTTGCAGCCTTGAGATTCTCTTACCAAGTCTTTTGTGATTGCTTAGATGGTACAAAAAGATGGAAAAGGACTCTGAAATGAGTAGTATGATCTAATAAGGCACATCTGTTCTACTTGGATAAAACTGAATTTTCCTCATGTTCATGAGACATTTGTACCAATTGCTACAGTACTTGTGTATGCAGGAGCTATGACACAATGCACCAGAATTCGTGTCATCTAGTTTGACATTCACGACCCAGTATCCTACACAATCCCTAAGCAGAGTTATACATGCCAAATGGAGCAGGTGTTCAAGTGAAATTGTTAATGTGATCTACGTTTGATGTTGTGATATTGACATTCACTATCTATTTTTGAACTTCATTTGAGATTATTAAATTATCTGTTCACCCTATTAATTGCTTTCTAACAATTTCAGCTGACCCTTTAATTTATGATGTCCTGATAAAAGAAAAACTCATGGAAAGAATAACATATTAGACACAGTACAGCAGCAGAAGTCCAAATAAAATAACTTGCTGGATAAAATTGATGATTTGAAATGTAGTGTCTGAAGTCTGGATTAAATTGGAACTATTAGAGATGGTGGGTTTATATTTTGCATGAATCATGATACCATTGAAAGTCTTAGAGAAGCTCTTGTTGTGTTTGCCTTTAACGGTATGGAAAATTTACTTCCAGTGTGGTATGCTGAATTATTGCTGAAGAACTTCCAGTTACTCTTCATTGTAAATGCTCAATATATTTCATACTGCAAACATGCCAGACTCTGTCGTTTGATGCAGTTGCTTGCTGCTGTACACTGCCAGTAAAAACAAAAAGATTGCCCATTCAGGAGGTGGTTTTCTGATCTCCTGGAGTGGCAGAGTTCATTTCCCACCCAGTTCTTTGACCAGTGATGCAAAAACATTATTACCAACTCTATTACGCAAAAACGTGTTACCAAATATATTGTGCAATAAGGAGTGGGAATAGCAGAAAAGCTGCTTCTGCATCGTACTGAAAAATACCTAAATTGCCATAATTTTATTAAATAATCTTAAGCCAAATTGCCTTTAAGTTCCTCGAACATACTACTAACAAACTGGGCTTATAGGGTTAGTAACAGGAACAGAGAGGAGCAAGGATGATTTTTGTGACTTTACTGTCCATCTGTGCTCTGTGTATTTTAAGTGCATTCCAGATCTGTGCATCCCTGTTAAATTGCTGTAAAAAAATTGCTTTTAAATAAGTTAATAGTTCATCGATCTAATTTACCCTGACTTTTGAGAATGGATATACTACATCGGATTTTTCAGCTGTTCCCAATTAATCTGACATGCTCAGTCATGGCAAGGTTTTAATTTGAACATAGAAAACTCAGTCCATTTGCAAGTTCAAATATGTGATTTTTCAGTTTTATCTATGATAATACTTTTGATAATTTAATGTTTTCCTATGCGCGTATTTGGGCTTATTCTTCCAACCTAAGTCTGTTGTTGTAGTTCATATGGTCTCATTAAGTCACCTAAGGATGTGATAGGACTTCTTTTAAGTTTATACCAAACTTTAAAGTACTGTTTCTGTGGGAACTAAAACTGCAGTCATACATAATAGCTGAAATTCACAATCGTTAGATGAAGTATAAAAAAAAAATACCAGCAGCTACTGAAAAGACTTAAATGCTTTAAAGCCTCAGCATTTTAACATTCCCAACACCTAGTTACATTTTCTTTCTCATTTTCTACTAACAGGGTTCGTGTTGGATTAAATCTAAACCTAGGCATGATAAAGCTTTTCATCTTCTGAACAGAGCATTTTAAAGAAATTCCATCAGATTCAATAAAACTCTGTTAACTGCTATTTCCTTAGTTGTCACTCATACTTTCTTTCTTTTGACATGGTCTTCCTCAACCTTGAAGCACAGGATGTTAAAATTAACTTTTTATTTATTACAAGCAAGTAAAAAAAATTAGAGGCAAATAAAAATGACATGAAGACATTTTAATACGTCACTCCTACAAAATAATGTCTGTATTGTTACTGCTCAGCATTTCTAATCTAATAAATTTTACTTTATTGTATATGTGTCAGTGTTGAATTTGAAGTCTCTGTGCTTAGATATTATTTTCAATTTATGAATGTGTTGCAATTCCTAAGAAATAACATTTTTTTATGTTTTATCCTAATTGTACCTTGCTAAAATAGGTAGTAAAATATTTGTATATAAATATTCTATGTTTGCACATATATTTTTGTTTGGAGACATTCCCAGAAACTTCCTGCAAGAGTTAAATTATGATTTTATTTTTAAATACCCATTTTTTCAATTAGGTTGAGTTTGAAGATGGTTCTCAAATAGTAATGAAGAGAGAAGAGATCTATACACTGGATGAAGAGCTTCCTAAGAGAGTAAAAGCACGGTTTGTGAGTATCTACTGATGATAACTTTATAGTGTATATATATACTTAAAATGCCAATAACACTATCCTTGGCTTTATTCTGGACTTTCAGTTTAAACTGGACAAATATTTTCTGAAGCCTCTACTAATACGACTGACTAAATCAGCACAACAATTAGCACAAGTGTCCATTTGCTAGTGAGAATGATTAGTTGTTCTTCCAGTACAGGCGAATGTTGTTGTCAAACATAATTATTTTCTCCTGAAAGGGACATCTTAGTAGATCATCTGTCAGATCATGAATTATCAAGTTAGTAAAATTTTTAAATTGACAGATGTTCTGTTATTTCAGTGGGCTTATAACGTGTATGTGTTTTAAAAAACTCTCCAAGTTCACAGAGCTTTGTGATTTTAAAAGCACTGAATGTAATTAAAATGCAATTAACCTGTTCTAAGAAACAAAGTACCTGATCAGAACTCACTAATGTCACTGGCAGGAGCCATCAGCGCTTCACTAGTGTCTGGTTTAAATCTTCGCTGTATTTTTTTAGTTTCCTGCAGTTTCAACAACATCCTCAAGCTAGTCATTTATACGTATGCCATGTGGAAAAGTGTTGAGGTTCATAAAGAGCATGACAAAGTTTGAAAAGCCAAAGTTCTGCTATACAGTTCTTGGAGGAGACAAGGTGACTGCTGTTACCTGTCTTTGTCATTAATGCTAAATATTGTGTTTACTGAGAAGAGCACCACGTTCTTCTCATGTCTGTGTCCTATTCTAGAATTGTTTGTTCAAAACTGCATTGCAGGTTAAAAGTTAGGTTTCTTAACATATAAACCCAAAGCATAAAGATGCAAAAATCTTGTCATAATTGAGAATAAACAATAATTCAGTGATCTGAATAAAAAAATCCCTCTTATTTAAAGAATACTTTCAGTGAAGCTTTGAAAAGGAGAGCAGTGTACAGTGCATTCTTCATTGCTGCAGGGAGGAGGGCACATACACATTACCAGCTCACACATCTGTTATGTGACGTTAATTAGCTGATTCTTGAGAGCTGGGTGCAAGGAGTTGTAGGAGAATGATGTGTAGAGTTGATTCTTCAGACATACATCAGATGAGATGAGTTTGGTGGACGAATGTAACATTACATGGAGACCCAGCTGAAGAAGGTTTCAGTCTGACTTTCCTTTTATATGCTTCTTGCCACATGCAGCTGCCATCATCGTTATAATTTCCTTTCATCCAGTTCTCAGCATATTTCAGAAGCTAGAGGTGTGTCGAAGGAAAGGATTGGCGCCATGTGTGAAAAGGACAGTAAAGCTGGGAAAGGAAGAGAGACAGAGAAACGTGAGGCTGTCAGCCTGCTGAGGGAGTGTTCACCAGCAGGATGCCCTGTTTTATTGAAGGAATAGAGTAAGATTAGGACAGCTCTTTCTAACGGGAGGTGCAGTGATCAAATGTTCTTGGCCAAGACACCTTTTTGTCAATGTATTTGGCATAAGTGCACACATCTTTCTGTGTCCTGACCACCTTGGGTTAAGATAGATGTCTTGGAAAATGTTAAATGAACCATCTGGTTATATTCAATGGGGTTTTTCATTATAGTCAGAAAGCATTCCATTACAATTTTTTGTTTTAGAGACTACGTGTAAAAAGCATTTATAATTAACTGCATGTTCTGTAGAATGTAAACTGTGGCATTTCACAAAGGATAACAGTACAGATGTAGTTGGGTTTATTCTGCTCTTTTTACAATGGAGTTTTTATAGATGAATATTTATTTGACACCATTAACTTCATAGGGGAGTTAAGTATAGATTAAAAACAGTGCATTTGGTCAAGTAAATAAAACAAAGCGCAGTTTGTGCTTAGACCTTTGCGTGATTTCCTACTATTGCCTCAAATTCTACAAATATGTAGCTTAGTCCTCAAGGTATGCTTAACACCTCCTTCCCCTCCTCATGCTGAAGACAGTGCAAGTTAAAGACAGCTTATGGTATTGTTTCTGCCTTGTGAAATAAATGACACCAATTCCTCCTAATGATGCTTTTCCTAATCCTGAGAATTTTGCCATGGCTCCAGTAGTGGAAGTTGGTCCAAAATTTTCTGCCACTGCTTTTTCCCAAATGGCTTGCTATTTGCTGTCCACTGCTTTGTTTCAGTTGATTCCCAACTGCTTTAAGTTTGCTAACAACCAACCAAACTTGTGACTCCAGTTCTTTGCAAATTAGGCAGTGTGCAGGTTTCTTTTCAGAGGTCCATGCCATAGTACCTTGCACTTAAAACTTTTCTGAGTTACACAAAGTGGTGGATAATACTTGATACTGCTAAGAGCAAACCTGCCCAGCAATTGCATCACTTCCATGTTGCTGGTTTTCATCTTGAATTAGGGTGATTGTGTGACCTCTGTATAAAATCAAAACTAACAACTGGTGTTAGTCACATGTTTCTAAGGAACACTACAGACCTTGAGAATTAAATTATGAGTAGTACATGCAAAATGTGGAAAAGTAAAAATTATATTTTAAGTGTGCATTTAAGAAATGTATTTAATATTTAGACATTTTTCTGAAAACAGTTGCAACTACATAATCAGTAATATAGCTAGCTTCATATGATCTAGTGAAGTGTATCTGAGTTTCCATGTAACTTGTGTGAACTATGTCAGAATATGATGTCCTGCATGAAGCTGTATGTGTAATTGTTGTCTGGTTTTAGTCTACAGCCTCTGACATGAGATTTGAAGACACATTTTGTGGAGCAGACGTTATCCTGGGAGAGAAGAAGAGGCAGAGAGTACTGAGTTCACGCTTTAGGAATGAATATGTGGATGATCCAGGATACCGCACCTTCTTAAAAAGCTCATTCCAGAAGAAATGTCAGAAGGGGCTATAAAGGAAGCAAGAGAGAGAGAAGGATGTTGATTAAAAAGCATGCGGCATTATTTGCAATTGGTTTCGGCTTAATTGAACACCCGCTTTTACAGTGAACTAATCTGTACACCAGCCTCGTAAGCTGAAGTACTTGAGTTCTGGTTTCTTCAGTTAATGTATTAAAGATTTTGTAACGTTTTGCATTGTGAAACTAAGGGGGAAACCAAGTGAGAGTAACAGGGATTACATGGGGATATGCTGAAGAAAACTTCCAGTCCTATTCACATTGAAATAAGAGGTAAAATTCCCTCTGAATTATGAGAGAAGATTCACATTCAGAGGCAGAGGAGACATTTTAGTAAACAGAGATAATTTCAGTGGCTTGATTTTTCTGCAGACAGGAAAGGATAAGTTCAATAATGACAGTTTTTATAAAACATTTTCTAAACAAATACAACTATGTACAGTATTAAGACAAAAGCTGTACTTACTTCGTACAGTACTTTTACATTTTTATGTCACTACTGCTTTCAGTAGGGTTTGACGTGGACTCAACTGTTGACTTAGATATTTTTGGCTTTTAAGACAGATTTCTTCAGTGCAGCAAAGGTGTTTTGTACATTTAAAGAAACAGATTTTGGCAGGTATTTTTAGACATGTTTTGCATAAGGTCTATTAAAAATAGCTATTTGTAAAATACAATTTTCTTTCATTACATGTATGAAAAACTAGAGTTTAAATATATATGCTTAACAGCCTAGTTTTGAATGAATATATTATGGTCTTCCTTTTAAAATAATATTCTATCAATGTAATAATGATTTAAAATAAACAAAGAAATACTGTCCTTTTACTTGCTACATTTTGTCTGTTGATGTTCTTTTCAATCCTATTATTTTATACCTGTAGGAATCAAGAAACTTTACTAAACGCAGTATGCATGCAGTTTCCTGGACACAATGGAATATACACACAGACATATATAGCTTGGTATTAAAATGCAAACTTGATGAATAATGTACTTCCCTTTCTTGTCTATTTCCCTTCAGTCTTTGGGATCCTGACCTTTTTGGATGTTTCACAGAAAGCAGAAAGTCTGAATTTGTCTGAAACAGTTGGGTATGTGAAACTAGAAGAGAGCTTTATCAAAATGACATCATCTGTTTCTTGTAAATTGGTCCGTCAGCAGGATTTCTGACTGCCTGCCACAGGAAAAAGACCCTTTCAAAATCCAATTTAAATCTGAGCACTGCTGTTTCTAGAGTTCTGCTTGCAAAAAAAGCCTGAATACATGGACTCTAAAATTTTTTCATGACAAACCCCGTCCTTTATATGCTGAGGCAAACAGATCTTTATTTCACTGTAGCCCTTACATGATTATTCATACTTTTTCAAGTGGAGAGTGAAATCTTTTTATTTATTATGTGACACCTCAATTAACAATTTAATTTTTCTGTGTTATAGTAACTGTCTTTTCTTGTACCATGAAATCAGTCAGAATCCCTTTAGTCTAAGAAATTGCTTAGTAGTGAGAATTGGAATGCATTTCCAATTGACGACACTTTCTCTAGAGGTGGTGTGTTGTGGCAGGTACTGTCTGGCATATTTCAGAATATCAGAGCTCTTTCTGGTATTACGAAGGAAAAATAAAGACTAGTGGTACATTTGCAAAATGGAAGATTGCTGCTGCCTTCTAGAGTTAAATGCAACTGATAACCTAATTATTGATGCTTAGTTTCAAAATACTGTTCTAGGATAAGAGTGCTTTTATGATCCACCGTGAAGGTTCAAAACAACTACGGCATTAATTGGTTACATACATATAAATAGATTTTGTAATTAAATGAATGATGCTATAAGGGTACTACAGAGGCTAGAAATCAAATGTCTGTTCTTCGCCTGGATCTGATATGACCTGTTATGACACCTTGGATAAACTGCCTCATCTCTATAAAATGGATCCAGCATCTTTCTCTTCAAGTTCCTTGAAATTTGCTGATTAAAGTGCTGCAAAAATTTTTTAAAACATTCAAGCAAAAAACGTCAGTTGGCTTGTTTCCCCATCTACCTTCAGAAAAAAAAAAAATTTTACTTTGGATGTTCTTGAAGGTTTTGAAATTATTTCTCATCTTTTTAAGGTGCTATAAAATAGCTGCTGTGTAAATGAAAAGCGTAGTCATCATGATGGTAGCTTCATGCCTCCTGTCTCAAGACCTGACGACCCTTGCAAACTGGGCTAGGTAAACAACTGGCCTACAAAGAGCTTTCCTGTTCCTTTACAACTCCTGAATAGCCACATTTTTTGGTTCCATGTCAGGTAGTGATATGGACCTTTCAGGTATGTGAGAGAGCAGATTCACATGCAGTGGTTGGTGTGCCATGCTCTGAGAAACCAGGAGCCTGCCACCATCTGGATTGGGTAGGTGGACACCAAAACAGGGTCGTTTGCTGTCCGTGTAACCAGTTCTCAATAGCCAGGTTCTTGCTCCAGTAAGACATTTACATGTTGGGGGTTTGTCCTGTTGTTAGGGACAGATATGTCTTTTCTGATGAAAAAGCATATCGGCATTCATGACCATTTTACTTACAGCATCTGTGTGAGGAAGAGTGAAGTAGGTAGGAAGAGTGAAGTGCTACCTTTCAAGATGGGCTAACTAAATCAGCGGTGGTTCTCCTAGGATAAAACAAACAAACAAAAAAAAACAACCCAAAATTGAACATCTGTAGCAAGAGAGCTCTGCATACCTCAGGACAGGAGAAACCATGCTCTTTACATCATCTTATTCATACGTGAGCAAAGGAATTGTTTTGAATATTCAAAAAATCCTGAAGCCTATGGGTGTGCTTGGGAGCGTACACACACAAAGTGGTGGTTTGACCACGATACATTAAACATTTTTTTTTCAGGATATTCACACTTGTCAGATGAAAAGTATCAAGGAAGAGTCTGAAGTACTTGAATTTATGCTGGCTTGTGAAGTAGAATGCTGTAGTACTATGACTATGATGTCCACAGCTATAGCTAAGTTCTGATAAAATCAAATTACTGGAATTAGATAAAAATTAGATTACTTCTTTTGAATCCTATTTGCTCTTGTATTACTGTAGCAAGGCAATTTTGTTGATGCTTACTAGGAGCTGTACAATATATTGCATTCTGCTACGGTGGCTAAAAATTTTCAATTAAAAGGAGTAATAGATAAATTCCTACAAAATATTTTTGCTATGAAGCTTGTTTGTACTTTCCAGCTGTGATGTAAGTGAACATCAATTTTTTGTAACAGAGAACTTAATATGATAACCTGACACTTATAAACAAAATATAGCAGGATAAAAGCTGCCCCTATTTATGCAGTTCCACCCTTTCTGATTTTGTGAAATGTTCTCCAGTGTAGAAGACATAATAGGAAGAATTACTGATAAGCTAAATACTGCTTGAATGATCATCTGCCTAAATAACAAATAGTTGCATTTGGCGCCTGTTCTGCTTGATTTAGCCATCTCTATGTAGTGGCACAATCACAATTGTTAACTTTGATAATAGATGGAGACAAAATGATAATTTCACTTGCTGTTAGGAAATGCTTTTTTTCAGTCTCTAAATTTTGTTTCTTGTTAGCCAACTTAAGTATTTCATGCCAGTGTCCAACAGCATGTTAGCAGGAGAGAAAGCTTATGTACGGTGGCCAGGAGGCATCTTTCCTGAACATAAGTACAAAAGGCGTATTCATATTTTTTAAAAATTGCAGCACCATCTGATAAATTTATCACACACCTTTAAACTTCAAAAGCCATCTCTGAAGCTTCTAGTCTTCAATTCCCAATGCCTTAGACAGGGTTTTCCTCTGACACATCTAGCAAAAAGAAAATGAGTGATGATATGGTGAAGATTTTACTTGAGTTCAACTGAGCTGCTGTATATAGTATCTACTTGGTTATGGCTTCACTGTTACTATCAGACTGAATTGTCCTGCAGCCATGCTGCTGAGATGTTATTCTCAATACTTGAATGTATTTTCTCTGTATCTAGATTTGTAGACAGAGCTCGTAGCTGCCAAAACTTTCTTCTGGAAGAGCCTGTTTTGAGTTACTAAAAATTCTGGAAATTTAGATATCTCACAGTTGGCATTTTTATGTGTCAGTTTGTGCTTGAAAAAAAGTCATGGAACTCTACTTTAAGCAGTTTGGTGATTTGGGAGAGGAAGATTAAGGAAAAAACTTATTCATTCTTTCTGTCCTGAAGTTTCCCAGCCAATTATTTGAGAACCTCTGTGGTTCTTTTGTACAGTGGAACAGGGACTTGCTGGTGGATGGGGGATAGGGTTATTCCCATTAAGTATCAGAAATAGATTTGTGAGTGTTTCCATAGATATGTTGTCATTTGACTGAGCTATCATAAACTGAATGGTCTGTGGATGCGACTCTGAGAACATGTCTTGGAAGAGCCTGTACCACTTACAATGCTTTTCCCACCCCAGTGCCCTTCTTTGATGGTGGAGGGGACTGTGCATATATTGCCACCACAGTCAACTCAGCACTGACCTTGTCAGACTTGCAAACTAGGAAGGGCCCTTTTTTGTTCACTCTAGTTACTTAAATGGAGGAAAGAGACAGGCTCTCCTTTGTTCTCAATGCCCTGCTAGTGTTGCTGCAGTAGTATAGAAAAGCAGGAAAAAAAAATCAACTTCTGTACAACAATGTAAACAGTTGAAGGCAGATAGAATTCATGGATTCACGGGTGGGAAGGCAAAGAAAAAGGGCAACCAGATTCTGAAAAAGAGATTTGTTCACAGTCCTCTGAAGAACCCAGGATGCCTGAGGCTGAGATTTCATAAAATCATAGAATCAAAGAATCATGGAATCATAGAATCATAGAATGGTTTGGGTTGGAAGGAACCTTAAAGATCTTCTAGTTCCAATGCACCTGCTGTGGGCAGGGACACCTTCCACTGGCCAAGGTTGCTCAAAGCCCTGTCCAACCTGGTCTTGAACACTTCCAGGGATGGGGCATCCACAACTTCTCTGGGAAACCTGTTCCAGTGTCTCACCACCCACACAGTAAGGAAATTATTCTATAAGAATAGGTGCCCTTCAGATATTGGCAAAGTGCTACAAGGTCTCCCGAGCCTTCTCATCTCCAGGCTGAGCATCTGCAAGTCTCTCAGCCTGTCTTCATAGGAGAGGTGCTCCAGCCCTCAGATCATCTTCGTGGTGGCCTTCCTTGGGACTTGTTCCAACAGGTCTGTGCCCTTCTTATGTTGGGCGCTCCAGAGCTGGAAGCGATATTCCAGGTGGGGTCTCATGAGAGCAGAGTAGAGGGCGATAATCACCTCCCTTGACCTGCTGGCCATGCTTCTTTTGATGCAGCCCAGGATACGGTTCGCCTTCTGGGCTGCAAGTACACACTGCCGGCTCATGTTAAACTTCTCATCAACCAACACCCCCAAGTCCTTCTCCTCAGGGCTGCTCTCAACTGATTCTCCGCCGAGCCTGTATTTGTGCTTGGGATTGCCCTGACCCATGTGCAGAGCCTTGCACTTGGCCTTGTTGAACTTCATGGCGTTTGCACAGGCCCACTTCTCGAGCCTATCCAGGTTCCTCTGGATGGCATCCCTCCACTCCAGCGTGTTGAGCACTGCACACAGCTTGGTGTCATTAGCAAACTTGCTGAGAGTGCACTCAATCCCGCTGTCCATGTTGCTGACAAAGATTTTAAACAGCACCAGTCCCAGTACTGACCCTTGAGGAACACCACTCATCACTCGTCTCCACTTGGACATCGAGCCATCTAATACAAATCTGAGTGCAGCCATCCAGCTAATTTCTTATCCACTGACTGGTCCATTGGTCAAATCCATGTCTCTCCAATTTCGAGCCAAGGATGGTGTGTGGGACAGTGTTAAATGCTTTGCACAGGTCCAGATAGATGACATCAATTGCTCTTCCCTAATCCACCAGTTCTGTAACCCCATCATAGAAGGTCACAAAATTTGTGAGACACAATGAGCCTTCAGTGAAGCCATGTTGGCTGTTATCAATCACCTCCTTATTTTCCATGTGCCTTAGCATAATTTCCAGGAGGATCTGCTCCATGATCTTGCCGGGCACAGAGGTGAGACTGACCAGCCCATAGTTCCCGGGGTCTTCCTTTTTTCTCTTTTTGAAAATGTGGGTTATGTTTCCCCTCTTCTAGTCAGTGGGAACTTCACCGGACTGCCACAACTTCTCATACATGATGAACAGAGGCTTGACAACTTCATCCGCCAGTTCCCTCAGGACCCATGGATGCATCTTATCAGGTCCCATGGATTTGTGCACGTTCAGGTTCCTCAGATGGTCTCAAACCTGATCTTCTACAGTGGGCAGTTATTAATTCTCCCAGTCCCTGCCTTTGCCTTCTGTGACTTGGGTGGTGTGGCTAGAACACTTTCTGGTGAAGACTGAGGCAAAGAAGTCGTTGAGTACCTCAGCCTTCTCTGTATCCCAGATAACCAGGTCTCCCCTTTCCTTCTGAAGAGGGCCCACATTTTCTTTAGTCTTCCTTTTATCACTGACATACCTGCAGAAGCTTTTCTTGTTGCCCTTGACATCCCTGGCCAGCTTTACCTCTGTCTGGGCTTTAGCTTTCCTAACCTGATCCCTGGCTGCTTGCACAATTTCTCTGTATTCCTCCCAGGCTATCTGTCCTTGCTTCCACCCTCTGTAGGCTTCCTGTTTGTGTTTGAGTATGTCCAAGAGCTCTTTGTTCATCCACGCAGGCCTCCTGGTGTTTTTGCCTGACTTCCTCTTCATTGGGATGCATCACTCCTGAGCTTGGAGGGGGCCATCCTTGAATATTAACCAGCTTTCTTGGGCCCCTCTTCCCTCCAGGGCTTTATCCCATGGTACTTTACCAAACAGATCCCTGAAGAAGCCAAAGTCTGCTCTCCTGAAGTCCAGGGTAGGAAGCTTACTGTGCGCCCTCCTTGCTGCCCTAAGGATCTTGAACTCCACCTTTTAATGGTCACTGTAGCCAAGGCTGCCCTGGAGCTTCACATTCCCCACCAGCCCCTCCTTGTTGGTGAGAACAAGGTCCAGCAGCTAAAGTGGTCCTTGAGCTTCACATTCCCCACTAGCCCCTCCTGGCTGCTGAGACTGAGGTGCAACATAGCACATCCCCTCGTTGGCTCCTCTGTCACTTGGAGAAGGAAGTTATCATCAACACATTCCAGGAACCTTCTGGATTGTTTATGTCCTTCTTTGTTGTCCCTCCAATAGATATTAGGGTTGTTGGAAGTGCCCCATGAGGACCAGGGCTTGTGAATGTGAAGCTATTACTACCTGTCTACAGAGGGCCTCACCTGCTCGGTCTTCCTGGTCTGGTGGCCTATAGCAGACCTCCACTGTAATGTCACCTGTCCCTGCCCTCCCTTTAATCCTGACCCGTAAGCTTTCAGTCGACTCCTTATTCATGCCCATTTCTTCTGGTATGAGCAAATGGTTGTGAAATGTACCAGCAAATTACAGGTTGGTTGGCTTTAGGAACAGCTGTTCCTGATGCCAGTTACTGCATGCACTCAGGAAGCAGGCATCTTTGTTCTCCCAAGGATCTGGTCCTACTGTACAGACTGCAAGTCAGTTACATGTGATGAGTTTTTAAGGCTTTTTTTTTTTTTTGGTTGGTTCGTTTTTTTCCAGATTGGTCACTAGAAAAAAACACTTTGTGTTTGTGTACATTTAAATTTTTATGCTAGACTTAAGATTGGAAAATGAGGTACACAGTCAATGCCAGATTTTTCCCAAAAGAAACGTAATGCTTGAAGATTCCTTATATGTTCCTTAGAGATCCAGTCACTAGAGGAACTGTAGGAGGGAATCACCATAGTGACTCTCTGGGACATACAGGAGTTAAAGGAAGGAAGAACAGAGATGAGGCACTGCATTCCCAAAGGGCATTTCTTGACACAGTACTAACAGTTGATGGCAACGTCATGCTGCATTATTGAGGAGAAAAGGCTCAAGGAACAATGTAACAGAACAGAATTGTCTTTGAAAAGTTTCCATGTCTAAAAGTAGTCCACTGCAATCCACTTTTCTCCTTTTGTATGTGGGCATGCACAGTCAACATGAGTAATAAACTAAGCTCTTACCTCAGTCCAGTCCTCCTGTGGCAACCAAGAGTGATTTGCGTGACCCTGTTGTTTCCCTTAGAGTCCTATTAGGTGAGTGAAAGCAGGAACAGGAGAATTTGATGTATGTATATATCTATTTTTAGCTGGAAAGAAGGAGGAGCAGAGAACATGGTATTATTTTTCCTTTTCCTATTGACCTATTGAAATAGCAACAAGACCAATTTCTGTGCTGAATCCCTCTTTTTTTGTCATTTCAGGTCCTCCCAAAGGAAGTGCTGGAGCCGCTCTGTTCTCCACCTCTCCATTTTTGTAGCTCCCACTTGAAAATCTCCCACCAAAAGGCAGAGGAAAACGCGCAAAAATTTTTCTTCCAACTCCAAGTGCACAAGTTAGAAAAAGGACAGTTTCCTGTCTTCCTTTCACAATTGTCTGGAGCTAAGATGCAAAGGACAGTTCTCTGGTGAGGGAAGCAGTTCAGTATCTCCAGTTCTGTATGACTTTTGCATACATGAAGGACCTTATTTAATGGGTGTTATTTTAGTATGTATATCTGACCGAGTTAGTGTCCATGTGCTGAAAGCTGGACACTTGCTCAGCAGTTTAGTGAAGTAGCTATTTATTCACCTGCCCCAGATTTGAAGTTCTCTGATGAAAGCGTCCTTCATAACTGAAGCATCTGGAATGAAGTCCTAGTTCCACTGAAATCAATGATAAGTTCCTCCTTGTCCTGGTTTGAGGTAAAAAAGAACCAATTTTTGGTTTAGTAATTTTACTTTGTAGGTAGGCCTTTTCTAACTAACTGAACTCTCTGAAAATTAACAGCATATTGTGGAGACACTATTCACTCTCAAAATGATAAGACCTGATTATCTGTAATTTATGCCAAGGTACGAAGAGAGGCTCTTGCTTATACTTATTGCTATAACACCCAACACTAACAAACTTGGGTATTTGTCCCGCTGAAGGGTCAGAAGCAGAAGAGTGTAGAGGGGTCCCACCTGCGGGGAGGAGCAGAGAGGACAGGTGACCCAAAACTGACCAACAGGGTATTCCATCCCATGTGCCTCATGCTCAGTATAAAAGCTGAGGGATCAAAGGGTCAGCCTCTTTCTTCAATGGCTGATGTCTGAGGAGGACTCTGTCTGTTCATCTGCTTTTGATCCCGATCCGTGTGTTCCTGAATGAAGATCCAGCATCCAGCTTCTGTCTGTCGCTGAGCCCAGTCTGGGACTTTCCCCATGCCTGTTGGTGACATGATTGTCAACCTGGGAGCTTGATATGGTGTTCTATATATTGTGTATATTTAATTATTTTCTTTTTTATTCTTTTATTCATATTTTAATTAAAGTAGTTTAGGGTTTTTTTTTCTAAACCCATAAGTCTCTTTCTCTCTCTCCCTCCTCTCCTCAGAGAGAGAGGTGGGGGAGAACATCTATCATTTGCTTCAGTAGCCAGTCTGTCCCAAATCACAATACTCTCTGATCATGGATTTTCAATCCTTGATCTTAATTTAAGGGCAATATTTACAATTGCAAAAATTGGAAGAATAATATATTTTACTTTTAATGAAACGTTGTATTTCTCAATAGAAAATAGTATCCATCAGAAGTGAATAAATGACCACTATGCATTAGATAGCAACCTACTTGACTTCACAGATTTGTTGAAATAATAAGAAGAAATGGAGTTGTAAGTTTCCTCATGATTAAGTATTTTTAAGATCTCATTTATGCACAAAATATCTTTTGATTCAATAAAAAGAAGACCAACAAAGCTGACTTAGGAATGACAGGGGGTAAATAAGGCAAATTAGATTTTAATGGAAATTATTATGGGGACCTAAGCTATGCGCAAAGCTCTAGCAGTATTATGAGATGCATAGGTTTATTTTCAC
This sequence comes from Charadrius vociferus, assembly GCF_000708025.1. Lineage (NCBI taxonomy): Eukaryota > Metazoa > Chordata > Aves > Charadriiformes > Charadriidae > Charadrius > Charadrius vociferus. The sequence continues at coordinate 981,762 of NW_009649706.1, forward strand.
AGAACAGGCATCCCAGCCCCTGCAAGCAAAGAGCCGCAGTTCCACGTCCTATGGGAATGCAGTGCCTCCCCTCTCTTCTTCCTGCTCTATCTATTGTGTACTCTTGAGAAACATGTAATGACTCTTTCCTACAATTTGTCTAGTGATTAAAACTATTTGATAGGGTGTCTTTTTAACAGAAAATACATTTTCACAAGTGGAAGAGGATTTGACTTCTGAAAAATAGTAAGATACCTGAAACAAAGCTAGAAGTGAATTTCAATATTTATACAGGGCTGGGCAGGACCTTTCACAGGTGAGACATGAACTAGGTATTGAAGCAGTCAGTTCTGGACTTCTGGAATTCCCAGGGAAACATCATTACTTTCCCCCAGAGTGCTTCCCTGATGAATTAGTGCCAATTTTGGAGTTCAGTCCCAAGCAGCCAATGAGGTGTGCTCCTAGCATGTCCTACTATTATCCGTAAGATATCTTGTCACTCTTGTGTCTCCATGCTCCCTCCATGGATTTATATTTACCTGTTAGCTTAAGGCTTGGCTTGAGACAGGCTGAGTGTGTCCTGCTTCACTTGTTCATGTGCAACGCCTGCATGGTCTGTAGACAGGGAGCAGTGCTATTGCAGTTAATGAAATGGATGTTGGCTGTACTGCTTATTTGGAGACTACTGAATAAATACGTAGCTAAAGGAAACAGTGGTGAGTACTGCCATAAGCTAAAAGGAAAAAACACGAGTTTTTCAATAGTCTCATTTTCACCCTTGTCATCCCCAGCTGAAACAGAACAACACGGCACAGCACACTGGGTAAGAGCTCACAACTTTGACACCACCTTCCTGTGTGATTTTGGGCAGGTCTCCAGATATCATGTCTTTTCTCTGCTTAGTGAATGTGACACCATGTAAGCTGGTCCAGTAAGCATATTTTAAAAATGGAAAGTTTGATAGATGGTGTGTTGTCATATAGCACAAAGAGCTACATGAGTAAAACTCTTCTGTAGCTCCTTTCTGCCAAGGGAGAGTCAATCAGAGGCTACAGGAGGGAGTTGCTGCAACTGGAGGTAAATCTTTGCAGAAAGAAATTCAAGCTGTAGGATACCCCTCAGACAGTGGTGTATCGGAGAGAACAAGCAAGACCGAGATACGACCATGCATGCAGAAGTTCTTCCCCAATGTTTTGAAACACTCGGTAAAAAGCAGCTATTGAGGTCTCTGAGGTATTTGTCCCCAAAAGAAGGTGGATGCCTGAGATACAGTAACAGTGTTGTGCCATGGCACCCTAAGATTTTGGAATAATCAAAGAAGAGCCTGTGTCTCTGGAAAATCTGCCTGCTGTTTGACTGGGCTTCCACAGCTGGGCACACTAACTGACAAGTGCTGTAGGGACACACATAGACCACAACCCCTACCCATAAACATGATCAGTGTGTATCACTCTCAAGTTTCAATGCTTTGTTTTGTGGCACTCCCTCAAAGCTATGTAACAATAGGTACATTATGAAAAATAAACAGAAAGCACTATTGTAGACACTCATGTGGTGAAGTGTCCATCAAATTAACTGCTGGGATAGTAGTGAGAAAATTAATGTCAATTAGTAATGTTTTAAAAAGACACAGGAAACCAGTTGAGAAACCCCAGGAGGGTAATCACTTCTCATCAACGTTATTAATTTCATGTTGTGTTTGAAAAGAAAGGACACAGTAGCCACTGAGGGAGACCCTGGAGGAAAACAATAATGTTACATCGGCTCAGTTGATTTCTCAGTGATTAAAAGCAACTGATCTTAATGACAAGTTAAAAAGTTTCCAGTTGAAAAGGAGATGTTACCTCTGGGCCAGCAGAGAGTCCTACATGGCTGTGATTGCTGGGGAAGGAGTGACAAAAAGTGTTAGTACTCCTTACCAGATGTGGTGGGACGTGTCACAGGTGTTTTCACCAGTTTCTCAACTTTTCTGTCTTGTATTCTCCTCTTCCTTGCCTCAGCCAGTCTCATATTTTAGCAGTCAAGGACGAAGTGACAGTTCAGGTCTGAGACATGCACACCTCTACTCCCCTCATGGTGACATAGTGAGAGAGCAAGTCTGACTCCATAGCAAATACTATTTGTTTGACTTGACAGTACTTTAAATGAGGAAGGACAAGAGTTTCCTTTTGTGCACATAGAGTAACACCAGATTTTTCAAATGCAGGATGGGAGACCAGATCCCTTGCTAAACGCCATGTAGCACTAACATGAGAGCTGGCCGAGTGAAAGCTTCAAGTTTTGGCCCAATGAAAATTATAACAATACAGCAATTATAGCTTAGTTCTGCAATGAGAACAGTCTCTGGCATCCCCTTACTGTTGTCAGGCCATGTAATCCATTTTCTCCAGTGAATTATGTGGTGTTCCCTATGGCAGAAACACTGCTTTGCATTTTGCTACATTTCTTTTTATCTGGATTTTGTGTTTTATGCTTTGCATATAGCCCTTAGCCAATATAATTTCCTCACTAGGATCTCTCCCTTTCTGTCTGGTGCTCCCTTCCCCAGCAGTTTTTAACACGTGAAGGGCAAGGTAATATGGATGACTAAAAGTATTCTTATCTTATACAGTTCTGTATATACTCTTGTAGTGTCACTGACAAACTAATGCTTAGTTTCCATCATCAGCTTGATTTTCTGCTGCCTTGTTGAAGAGACAATTAAAATTTTAAGCGTGCATTTAAAGCTGTATTCTTTACTCTGAATCTTTTTGAATTTTTTAGCTGCAGTTCTGGGATTAAAGTTCAGGCCAGAGTGGAAATATCTCGGGAATCCTTGCTAAATCAATATTCTACATGAATATCCTTCTTGATATACTTTTAGCATTTCTGTTGTAGTATATTGCAAAAATGTCAATCCATAACTGCATTAGGACTAATTGCCTGGTGATTTTTATATCAACAACACGTTTCTGAAAGATTTTGTAAATAGCATGAATAATTAAAAAGTCACTTTTAAACCTGGATTTTTCCAGCTTGGTATGAAAGTACATCCAGAAAAAAGGAAGTGTTTCCCTGTTACTTTGTATCATCATACTTCATGAACTGAATCGTACCAAATTTATTCCCACGTATCCATACAAGGATCTAATTCTAAAACATAATTTTGATAAGAAAAGAGTGACAAAAGAAAGCCCAGATTCTGTACCTGGCCATTTGGAAAAGCAGACTTGGAATGTAAAATACACTTTTAAGTGTGTATTTTCAGATCAACCCTGGTCTTCAGTAACTCATCCGTAGTGCAATCTTTTGAACTGGAAGTCTTTTAGCAGCTTCCACATAGAGCTAATGAAAAGCTGTGAAGGTATTCCATTTGATAGTGATTAGCAGTCCATAAAGATAAGGAAGTATGCTTAGCAAAAAAAGGTTATTTTTGCAGAAATAAAGCAGTAATCTAACTACAATTTCTAATTTTTGCTTTGTGAAATGAAGTAAATAACTCTAATATGTTTGATCTGTGACTCAGCATCTGATGTATTTTGTATCTTTAATCAGTTGTATTCTGTAATGTAACACACATCCTCCAACAGGAACCTGCATACTTTTTCTTCTACTCTTCTTCTACTCAGACAATGGTCTGAGTACTGCTTTTTGGGGTTTGTTTGTGGTTTTGTTTTGTTTTATTTTGCTTTGGTTTGGTTTTGTTTGGTTTTGTTTGATTTTTAACAGGAAAGGAGCTGGCTGTTGCAGAATTAAGAAAATTATTTGGAAATAAAGTATGATGGATTCCACCAAAATAGGGTATTTCTTTTTGCTCTCAAGCTCTAAGAGCAGTTGAAATGGGAAAGCAGGAGGTGAGTTTATAGCACAGCACAGGCTACATTTCTGACGACATAAAATAACGCACAGATCAGAGAAAAGAAAGAAGGGAACCAAAGTATTCAGAATGAATGTTTAGTGGATTTTACTTAGAATTTATGGACTCGTAAAACCCTCTGTGCTCTGCAGCAAAATTAATCCTGATTACTTGCTTTTGAAGCTAAGTAAAAGAAGGGAATACATATACTTCTTAGGCCTATCTCTTCTAATCATGATTTTATGGGGTAGAATGGGGCATTTCCGGTGCATAAATGCAAAGTAGTTTTTTCTTATATTACTGAAAATGCACATTCCAGAACAGAAAGGATAAGACAAAGTAATTCTTAATGGTTCTCTCCTTTTAGATTAGCTGGCAGATGCGATCATCACTTTTTTAGTCACATCAGTTTAATCTAAAAAATTTATAAATGAGAAAATGACAGTAATCTCAATTAAGCCCTACAGACCCAAAGAATGTATTTAAACCACCTACTTAAAAAAAAAGCATTCAAAAAGTTGTCTTGTGACAGATAGATTAATGTACATCTAAATCCACAATTCTGAATGAAAGCCCAGTCTTGTTTTCTTTTTTTCCAGACAATATAGAAACACATGATTAAAAGATTTTTTCTTCAGATGAAATGTTGAAAATATCTTTAATTAAAATGGAACGAAAATATCCTGTTAAAACTCTTAGAAGAGAAAGTTAAACCTACTCCCGTGGCATGGTGGCTGGTACTGGTGTTGAACTGGAAAGTGGCTTCCCTCCAGTGCCCTGTTATCACTCTGCTTTCTGTTCTTCTTGTGATTTGATTGTTGGTTGGGTTCTGACATGAAAAAGATATCCCCTTAATCTCATTGGGATTTAATAAGATTGGATGTATTCTTCAATTAAGTACAAGGAAAATAGCCTTATATGAAAGCTTTTCATCAATAATAAAAAGAAGTCTTTAAAAACCTAATTTTTGAGCAGACTTTTAGCTTAAATAGTGATTGAGGCAGTAATTGCTTCCTCTCCCCCAGCCTTTCAGGGACAACTTCTTTTCTGTGTTTGGTAAGAAAATACTGAATCCCTCTCAGTAGTTAATTCCCCAACTATTGTTATTTTTTTTTTAATGTCTTCTTTTGGTTATTAGCATTTTGGCATCAGGTGAAATTTTTCTTATTACACAACAGCACTTCAGTCTCTGCATAGGATAAAAAGGTACTGCAAAGATACTGGTGAAAGAGGGAACTGCATTCACTGAAGGAGAGAAGTCTGAATTTTTCTTCCAAATTTAGTCAGCATGAAGAAGTACTTGTTCCCCTGGTGAACAGAAAGCCTGTGCAGTTAATCACGAATAGACTCTCACTTTCCAAGTGAGAGTCATGCCCAAGCCATCCTGGCTGGATGTTAATAGCTGTGGCTTGGCTTTGCTGACAGACCACATGCTAATAACAGTAACAACGTGAAGATTTGTAAAATGCACAACAAGGTCCTAAACAAAGACACCAACAGGGATGGAAATGATTTTAGGTGAAATCATATGGATTATCAAGACGTGGCTTCACTAAGGGCAAATTGTGCCAGACAAATTTGGTGGCTTTCTACAATGACGTTACAGTGTTGGTGGATAAGGGGAGAGCCACAGAAGTCATCTACCTCCACTTGTGCTAAGCATTTGACACTGTCCTCCACAACATCCTTATCTCCAGATTGGAGAGACATGGATTTGACCAATGGACCAGTCAGTTGATAAGGAACTGGCTGGATGGCCACACTCACAGAGGTGCAATCAGCAGTTCGTGTCCAAGTGGAGACGAGTGATGAGTGGTGTTCCTCAAGGGTCAGTACTGGGACTGGTGCTGTTTAAAATCTTTGTCAGCAACATGGACAGCGGGATTGAGTGCACTCTCAGCAAGTTTGCTAATGACACCAAGCTGTGTGCAGTGCTCAACACGCTGGAGTGGAGGGATGCCATCCAGAGGAACCTGGATAGGCTCGAGAAGTGGGCCTGTGCAAACGCCATGAAGTTCAACAAGGCCAAGTGCAAGGCTCTGCACATGGGTCAGGGCAATCCCAAGCACAAATACAGGCTCGGCGGACAATCAGTTGAGAGCAGCCCTGAGGAGAAGGACTTGGGGGTGTTGGTTGATGAGAAGTTCAACATGAGCCGGCAGTGTGTACTTGCAGCCCAGAAGGCGAACCGTATCCTGGGCTGCATCAAAAGAAGCATGGCCAGCAGGTCAAGGGAGGTGATTATCGCCCTCTACTCTGCTCTCATGAGACCCCACCTGGAATATCGCTTCCAGCTCTGGAGTCCCCAACATAAGAAGTACACGGATGTGTTGGACCAAGTCCTGAGGAGGGCCATGAAGATGATCCGAGGGCTGGAGAACCTCTCCTATGAAGGCAAAGTAAGAGAGTTGGGGTTGTTCAGTCTGGAAAAGAGAAGGCACTGGGGACACCTTATAGCAGCATTCCAGTATCTGAAGGGCACCTACAAGAAAGCTGGAGAGGAGTTTTTTACAAGGGCATGTAGTGATAGGACAAGGGGTAATCGCTTCAAACTGGAAGAGGGTAGATTTAGATTAGATATTAGGAAGAAACTCTTTACAATGAGGGTGGTGAGAGACTGGAACAGGTTTCCCAGGAAGTTGTGGAGGCCCCATCCCTGGAAGTGTTCAAGGCCAGGTCGGATGGGGCTTTGAGCAACCTTGGCCAGTGGAAGGTGTCCCTGCCCATGGCAGTGGTGTTGGAACTAGATGATCTTTAAGGTCCTGTCCAATCTAACCCATTCTATGATTCTATGAGTCTAGATTAATGACCCCGAAAAACTGCATAGTTCTAGTACCTCATTTTTCTTGCCAATTGAGGGTCATCTCTGTTTTAAGAAGAAAGAGATGTTGTGATAGGTACCATGAAATCCCCATTGCTGAAGGTCTTTAAGAACAACTTAGACCAGCAATAGCTCAGGAATAGCAAGACCTGTTTTGAGGCAGGAGGTGTGATTCCTTCTGGCCCAATTTTGTGATCTAAGAGGGGGGAGTTTTTCAAAGACTTTAAACTGAATAAACTAAGGCCAGTGAAGTGCAAGTTTTGGTTATAGGATAGGTACTCTAAAATAAGTTTTCTTTGGTCAGTCAAGGGAAATATTCGCTATAATAGCATTAAGGAAACATTTACTAGGGAATTCTTTTTTTGGAAAACACAAAGACTTCCATTTTGTTTTCAAATGAAGTCTGTTTATAATGAGATTAATTAAAAATAGCTAATATTTGTTTGTAAAATTTCATTGTCCTGCTAAAGAAGATGCCTGTAACTTAATTCCACGTGAGGAAAACTTTATTCTGTCAGAGGAATACAATCAGGAGAGATTATATTTTGTCTTAATACATCTGTACTACAACAATGCTATTATCTTGAATTTCAGATTAATTTAATTGAGCTCTAATGAAAAAAAGTGGTTGTCCCAGTATAATTAGAATCTCAATTGAATGGTTTAGGGATTGAATACAATGGTAATTATGGCTGACTTGACTTTTCTGCAAGCTGAGTTTCTCAGCTACTTCTGTCTCTTCCCCTCTCCCCATGTAACATATGGTCAGTGACCCCAGAGAGTAGGTACTGGAGCTGCTCTTTACTGCTGCTTACAGAAGCAGTCTCACTGCAGGACAAATTGCAAAGTTAGTGAAATGAAAGACTGAAGAAACTAGACTATTACTGGAGGCAGGGTGGAGAAAAGTTAGTGTTAGCAATTGTACAATGCTGAATACCTCTTCACACTATAAATAAATGCAGTGGCAATATGATTCGTTTGATACTTTGAGAAGTGAACCTTCACAACACTGGTTATGAAACAAATGTATGAGCCCAGAGAGCAGTCCTGGTAATCTTTGTGGAAGGCATCTTTGTGATTTAGTTTTCACATAGAACATAAAATCATAGGATAGTTTGGGCTGGAAGGGACCTTGGAAGTTCATCTAGTCCAACCTCCCTGAAAGGAACACAGAGTTCTTCAACTAGATCAGGTAGCTTAAAGCCCCGTCCAACTTAATCATTAATGTTTCCAGGGATGGCCCATCTACCACCTCTCTGGGCAACCTGTTCCTGTGTTTCACCACCCTCATCGTAATATGTTTTATATTTTCCAGCCTAATTGTAGCAATGTAAGCATTCATCTCTTCTTCCCTATTTAGGGGCATGACCCTAGCTGCCTTTAATAAAGATCACTGTTTGAATTATGAATATATGTTTGATGCCATATGATTTCCTAAGTTTTCAAATGTTACCTTCTCATTATTTGATAATTACAAACAGCTCAGGAAGGAACAGCCCTCCCATGCAACCCCCTGAGCCTGCAAATCTGAGAAATACATGGGACAGATATCTAGAGGAAAGCATAAAGGGAAAGATACTTTTGAACTTTCCTGTAAGTCTCCTGTTCTTTCACTCTCCATTTCTACTTGGGCACATCATACACCCTCCGTATCTTTTTCCTTATTCATCAGATCCTTTTTCTAACCAGCCTCCAACAAGAGCAGTGCTATGCAATTGTCTGTCCTGCCTCAGACTGGTTTGATCTTTGATTTGCTGGCAACCAGAGAGCTTTGCTCTATTCTTGCACACACAGTGAAAGCACTTCATTAACCCTCCTTATTGACTCATTGGAAGGGTGCACTAGGCCTGGGGCTGTATGTTGGCAGCCAGAAAGTTTTCCAATTTAAATCCTGAGGAAGTCGAATAGCTGAAAGTTGGATATACCAAGCAACGGAGAGATCCAACAGGGAATTCTTAAACATACACTGGCTGTTAGAACAGGATAAGGGTAATAAAGTAGTGCTCTTTATTTTGTTGCATATACCATATCAATGAACATGCCTGGGAGAAGTAATAAAGAAATTTTGCAGTTAAGTAATGACTGTGTCTTCTGTTCACGTCTGAAAGGCAGGCCATTAGTTTGAAAGTTTCTTGTCTTTCACAGCTGAGTTTCCTGATGTACATATAAACACTAACTCTGCTGGCTTGTTTATTTTAAATGGAATTAACTAGGTCTTTCTGCAATGATGCAACTTGCTAGCTGTGGGGAGCACACCACTTTTGTCTCAGAGAAACCTGCTATTTTATTTTATTGTTATTTTTGCTGCAGCTACTGTTGTTCTCTGTATAAAATATTTTTTTTTCTGAAATAGAAGGATCTGACTGCTTTTTGTGTATAGAATATCAACACAAGGTGGTGTGTTCTCCCCCTCCCCCCCCCCAGCATTGTGCAGAATATTGGAAGGTATGGCTACTCAAACACAAGTAAGCCCACAAGATTTCATGTGTTGTTGGTCATGTTTTTGACTCATTGCTATAGGTCTATATTTAATGTCTCAACATCTGTGTTTTGTAGATTATCTGAATTTTACTTCATTAGATTTACTTATCAGTATGGCAGAGAAACAAAGATATAAAATCTTAATTTGCTTTTTAATATTCTGTAAACTCATCAATAGAAGAGTCTAAAAAACTTGCACAGACAGCATTAATGCAATAAAAACACAAACAAAGAAAAATATTCTCTTCTATATAGTGGCATGAATTTCCTCTGAACTCATGGGCCTTCCTTGGACTGCAGTATCTCATCCTCTCAGAATACATAGCACTAGTATGTTCAGTGTGTTGCTGGTTAGACTTTGGAACTGTTTTTTATATGAAGTGTTAGAAGAGTAAGCATGGAATAATAGTAGTAGTTCTGCTTTCAGCTGGTTTCATGAATAATTCTGACACCTTTCTAATACTTGGCCAGTGCACTGAGATTATTTTTTTTTCTTTTTGTGTATCTGATTTTGTATGACTACTCTTTGCATTCCATGCGGTTTCTTCCCCTAGCCCAAATGAAGGGCTGCCACATATTCGCTTCCAGCAGTAAGGCCACTCACTTTTTGCCTGATAATTCATACATGAAATAGGAATGGGGAGGATGAAGCAAATCAGTCGTGATTCCTGAAAGTGTCTGGGTAGCAATGTAAAAAAAAAGGAACACACATTTCCATGTCCTGTGTCACTGCTCACTGACATGCTGCAGCATGGAGATCAGTAATCTGTAGCACGGTCTGCTAATATGATGGAAGCCGTCCAGATGCTATCAAACCCAAGCAGCAAATACAGTCAAAAAGGAGGGAAGGCTCCCATCTCAGCTGCTTTCTGGTGCTCAGAGGTGTTGCACAGAACCAAGTGACCTGGCATGAAGGGAACATGTAATAGAGTAACCAGGCACAGAGCAGATAAAACTTAAGAAAAAGGAAAAAATGACCGGTTTAGTTGATTTTTGAGCATCTGTTTCCTGGACTAGGTATGCATAAATGGAATATACTTGCCAATGAAAAAGAAATATTATAGACCTGAACTTCCTTTAGGCACATCTATTCTGTAGGCAGAGAGCTGAGGGTAATGCTTGTGTTAGAATAGGTAGAGAAGTTACATGTTTTGTCAAAGTTGATAGAGCAAAGAACTCATAGTGTACTGACACCTAGATGTCTGCCTTCTCTCTGTCATCCATACTCAGCCTTCAGGGAGATTATGAAGTACTGGCAAGGAGAAGATGCCCCATTCTGGCCATAGGTCTGCTCATTTCTAAGTTCATTCTGTCATCGAGGTTTATTTATTGCTGGAAGGCTTTGTTCTGTGATGTAAACAGGAACAGACAGTGAGACATGAAAAACAGAAGAGAGCCTTTACCCCTGGGATCTGCCATGACTGCCAGCATAAACTGCCATTTGGTTCAGAACCCAGAACACAGGTCCTGAAACCCTAAGTTAATGATAGCCACTTGCCATCCATCTAAATTACAAAGCATCTGTAAGCACAGAAGATTTTAGCTAGGCTCCACACATAAGACTGATGTGGTTTCATCTGAGCTATCAGTCCAGCAGCCAGTATGGGCCTTAAGAAAAAACCATCCCCTTCTTACCAATGGCTTCTGGTAGTGGGGAAGCAGTGTTACTTAAAATGAGTGCCAAGGTAATTAATCCCTGCAACAATACCAAGAGTATTTTTTCTTTCTTTTGCATTCTAAGTGGGACATTCCACAAGAATTCAAATTACTTGTGGGAGTTTTTCTTCATTTTCTTTAGAATTCCAACATTCCTCCTCTGGAATTTCAGTAACTCCTCTGAAGCAGTTTGTATTGAATTGCTGTGATACAGTGATTCACAAAGCAATTCTATTAGTGGACCTGACCAAAAGTGTGTTGAAACATTTCCATTGATTTCCATGGGCTCTGGATGTCTCCCATTATAATTAAACATAACTGCAAAATGTACTTGGTTCTGGAATTAAACAGGATTTTACTCTTTTTCCCAAGACAGACCAACTGCATCTCTTTCTTTGGAGAAATAACATGCTTGCTATACATCCATGGTAAGTAAAACTCCTGCTTGAGAGATTTAACTCTGCCATTTAGAAATACATCTATGAGTTTGTTAACCTATCCACCTCTGCCTGCTATTCATGTCAGCAAAAAGATTCACTGGTTTGCAGAACAGGATTTATGATAAAGGAGGTTTCATGAAATCAGAAGTATTTATTTTCATTATGCTGGCAGCTTGTCACCAGAGACATGGGCAAAAACGTCTGGTGTTATCTTTTTTGGACATGGACATGAAGTTAAGAGATATTCCAAAAAGTCTGAATGCTGAATGTTTTGTGGCTTTGATAAAACCACATCATTAAAGTTCATGTAGTGCCACTGTGTATGATTTAGTTCAATGTAATAGGAAGGAGTATATTTGTCTGTGTATTATGAGTTAGGTAGGTTAAATCCTCTAAGAAAAAAACTACAGGATCCCATAGCTTATTTAAAGAAAGTCTAGCTTATTCACCCCATCTCAGAGAAAATCCATGAATAGTATGCCAGTTCTTTAAAGAAGCCACCTAGGAATATTTAAGGGTAGCATGCTGAGCAAATGGTTCAGTTTAGACACGAAGTTCATTGTTATTGTGCTAGCCTTTCATGTAATGAGTTAGAAAAAAGATTCAAGTTTTATCTTTCTTTGTCAGACTGAATTTGACTGAGAAAGCTACCTGAATTGCTTGGAATTAATCACATTTACAAGATACTTCACTC
>NW_009649706.1:993708-1003886 GCF_000708025.1 Charadrius vociferus
CTTTCCTATGCACCCAAAGGGACTGTACTGCTTGAACTACAGCTGGTGTACTAAGACAATACATTTCATTTCTACCAGTCCATTAGAAAGGTCTTCTCCCTCTTGTAAGCCAGGTGTCATGAAACATGCTATTACCACTTCATTATAACATGACCTGTACTTTCTTTAAGGAGTCAGCTGTCCTTTTACTTTTGAGCTTTGTCTGTGATTCAAAACAGGAACTCTGCAACTGGGGTGGGTGGAAACACGGAAAGACAAATCAACACGATGCTCACATGTTGCCGACATTAATTTTACTAGATTCTTGCTTGCTAGTCACAGTAGTCAGCGAAAAAGGGGTAACATGGAAAACACAGTTCAGTTGGAGATATCATTCACCAGCCCCAAGTCAAAATTCATATGAAACTTATAGTAAAATTTGCCTATGCCTACAACTCACAGACTCTCCCAAGCTGCTGGCTTCAGATTCTGGGAAAAGCTGTAAAGTGACTTGTAGTTTGGGTTTACGAAAAATCTCATTGGTCAGGAAATTATTATGGTTATTGGCCCAAGGACTGAGGTGTCCATATTGCCATTGGGCATACTGCTGGCACCATGATGTCCTGTTCTCTCTGTCAGACCCTTTGTGGCCTGTCTTCTTTTGAGGGATTGTCTTCAGTCTCTTGTTATCATGCATTGTTGCATTTGTATTTTTGATATCTTGTAATATCAGATCGATTTAGGACACTATTTCACTTGGACTTATCACTGCCAGCTTGGCATATCTTAATATATACATCATTTCTTATTCCCTTTTCTTTTTATGTGCATGACCATAACATTTGTTACTGTCAAAGAGTGCTATGTGCGTAAAATAGAAGATAATTACTCTTGGATGTTGCATTTAACCCTGAAAACTATCAGACGATTTCTGCTGTATATGTTGAACTGTACTTCATTGGATAAAATCTCATGGTTTTTAATCCCCTGGCCCAGGACATCTGATTTTGTTGTTTTCAATAACTCTGTCTCCAAACCAACAAAAAAACCAGAAACAACCAGTGACTTATATCTCCTCCAATATTTTGGACCTATGGCTGCAGAAATGGGAGAGGAAATAAAATTCACTAAAGAAATAAATTCCTAATACTGCTTTTATGCTAAGAAGTACAGTCAAGGATGCTAATGAACAAATAATGGAACATTTCAAATAAAGTTATTCTCTTAGACTAACACAACTTCAATGTCCCTGAAACTTTGGACAATCAAAACAAATTAAATTGCTAACCACGTTTTTGAAAAGGGTTCTGAAACAATTTTAAATAGTTTAGGAGTATTTTGTCAGGGAGAATATAAAATATTGTTAAATTAGATTTTTTAAAAAACATAGGAGAGAGAGGGAAGACGGGAGAGAGAAAGAATTTTTTTTAAGAAAAGATTGGAGGCAGATGAAAGCATAAATGAGAAGTTGTTAAATGGCATTGCTCTTGGGTTTCTGACTCTTACTAACTTCCAAAATGAGAAGAGGTTTTCCTTAAATAATAGCTGCAATTAATTTTACTTTTTGATGTATTTTAAAAAGACGACTGACCCAAAATTGTAACCCTTGCAAAGTTCCATAAGCACTCTCAAAGAAAAGTTAATGTCCCTCAACTTTTAAAGTTTTATTATTGAAAAGAATTTCCTCGTGTCTTTAAACCAAGGCCATTTCTTTTAAGCAAAAATAGATTAACAGATATTGAGCATTTACGGGTTTACTATTACTGGGCAGTCTGAATGTTTTATATAGGTAAAAAAAGTTGACTGGTGTTGCAGTTGTATGCTTAATGAGATTTGTATATTGAAGAAAAAGAATAAAAATAGAGGAAAAGAGCAGCTAAAAAGAGAGAACTTACATTCAGGGAAATGTAGCAATTCTGCAAAAAGCATCCATCCCCAAAAAACATAGGCACTCCTGCATTTACGTATCTGCCTAAAAATGCACAGGTGCAGCAAACTATATCAAGTTGCGCAGCCAGGTACGGCATGGAAGGTCTCTGCTGATAAGCACTGTGTTACCAGCAGTGTCACTAGAAAAGTGACACAAGGACATTCATTTTTAAAGAAAAATGCACTAAAAGAATTTCAATTTACAATCTTAATTTGCAGTTCAAAACCAGAAGAAAACAAAAAGGTTGCTCCGAGTCTGGGCCTACCAAATTCAACATTGTTCCTTCCTCTGGGGAGGGATGCTGCTTTTGTGGGTTCAGAGTAAATCCCTTGTGAAAGGCTGCTTGCGTGCTTTGAAAAACAGCTCTGCTAAAGTCACCCAAGCTCTTAATACTCTTACTCCCATGAATATTAAATTTCAGATTTTGAACTGTATTGTGCAACTGGCACTAAGGGAAATCTGGCCCAGTTAGTCTTGGCTTAGAATTTGTTAGAGAGGTTTTTTTACCAAAGGAGATTTAAAGGAAAAGAGAAATCCCATGAATAGTGAAACATCAGTAGTAATATCTTCTAGAACTAGGGTTTCAGGTTTCTAAGGCATAGGTGTGTGGCAACAAATGTCTTTTTAAATTAATTGAGTGAGTATGAAATTTGTCTTCGTAGGTGGATCTTGCCTCTATTTTTCAGTCTGGTATTGGAATCTGCTTGAAAAATGCATGAGGAAAAAACTGAACTGTACTGGTGGCATGTAGAAGGAAATTAATAATACAAAGACATTGGATTACAGCATAGCAGTTTCCTGCTACAATCTTCCAGAGTTTCTGGATGTACTTTTTGCTAAATAAAAGTCTGCATGTTAGGGTATCTTTCTGAAGCAAGTCTTCTCAAGAAAATGGATCTATAAATACCTATAGTGCATTACCAGTCGTTTTCATGGTAGGCTAGGCAGGAAGTATGTTTTCTTTTTATAGCAAATATTATTTTAAAATAATATTTTTGTAATGAACAATTTTCCCTTCCCTTTCCCATTAAAGTATTTTTTCCCTTCCAGAACAAAGATTTCGCTACCACTTAGTTTCATAAACAGCACTCAAGATGATTTTATCTACTTAATATCCACCTGTTATTATATCTATTTATCTACCTGTTCTAGCAAGGTGGCTCTAAAGTTACTGGTTCACAGACTAATCACTGTACAAGCACTGAAAAAAAAAAAAAGACTGGAACTCAAGCTCTAGTTCTATTCCATATGAAAACTACGGTAATGATGGTAGTTTGCATCATGTCTCGTCATTTGTCTACTGCCACATCCAGGATTTAATGTGAGCTGTTCTTTACTTGTAGCCTTTCTACTGAACTGGGGAAAGTAGCTGAAACTGTTGGAAAAAGCTAGGTTTGGCTTTCATAGCTGCTAATATGTTTGATGGTACCAATGTTTGTACATCTTTCAAATCTAGTGTTGTTTCAGCTGTGCTGAAAACCTGCTCACTGATACCAAGTGACAGGAGACAGAAAACTGCCTTCTACTGTCCACAAGTGAAATAAGAACTTCATTTTTGTTGTTCATTGACAGGTGGTTCATTACCCCTGTGAATATTTGGTCCTGTGTGATTGGAGATTTAAATAGCTTGATCAAAAGAAATTTACCAGTGTTTCTGACATCTTAATGGTATTCACGTGCTGATGGATTACCCGATCATTTTTTAATTTCTAACTTATCTATTCTCTCAGAAAAGTGATGTAGAAACCCATTTTTTCCATTGTGTAGATTATGAAACTGAAAAACGGAGACATTAGAAGCAAGAAAGATCATAAAGGGTTTAAGAAGCTAACTGCCACTTTGTTGTCTAAATCCAAAAGTGCAATCACTATCTGCTGCTTTGGCCTGGAGCTTCTTAAAATATGTGGGTAGGCAATTCTTAAATCACCAGGAAAGCTCTTGTGGAACTTAATGAGAGATATTTGCATATATAAACATCCACATTGGTGCATAGCTATTGACTTTAAGTTAGGTTATCGCATGCATTGTTGTATGCTGAAGTTTCTTTAGAAGAAAAGGAAGGCTGTAGAAATACTCACTCGTGGGATCCACTGGTAGAATTAGCAGCAGGGAGTAAGTTGGTTGCCTTCATGTACAACAAACCAGGAGCATTTTCCAACTTCTCTGTCATAAAAGGGTGTAGGGCTTTATTCCTTACTGCCCCAAAGCTCAGATTGTTCATACCTGAGCATGGAGGCAGAGCGCTGCCTGCAGAGTGTCTTCTTTTTGCAGATTTGCAATAGAAAATCACAGCAGTTTGCCCCTTCTTCTTAATATGTGACACTAAATGGAGTCATAACCAACTTATGGGACAGAAAATAGCCAACCTGGTGTCATTACACGGTTGACCTCTACCCACATTTTCATCTGTATCACTCAACAGACTCCTTTTATTCATCTTATGAGCATGTTTTGCTTCAAATTTCTTCATTAACAGTTTATTACCTTACTGCTGAAACAGTTTTACCCTATGACCAAGAACCTATGACCAGAGAAAACTGTCGGACCATCCACTGTGCTGTTTCTTCATCTTATTGCTTACTCAAAAAATAAAGACAGAGACACAATTTGGCAAAAGCCCAGTAAGGCAATACACATTTTGTGATTTCATTAGTTTTTTGAGAAACCGTGTAGTTCTCCATGGGGGCAGGGCGTTCAGCAAAGGGAAATGTAATAAGACAGGAAAAAAGTTGGATGTTGACAGGAAAATGAAGGAAACCAGTAGCTACACAGATAAATATCAGAACATATTGCAAGTGGTCACAGCCACAGAAGGAGGGGGAGCAATCTCTTTTTCTTTCATACAGAGCCATATTTCTATAGGAAGACACATGGAGTTCCTGCTATGTCCAATTTAAAAAAAAAAAATCTAAAATGTCAGCCCCCCTGTGCAGTTTGCATATTTCTAAAGATTGTTGAGCAGATATGACGTACAGTTTATTCCAATGTCCCTCATTCCTATTTCTCTGGTAAGTCTGAGCATTTTGGGGCAATGAAACAAACCACAAAACACCAACCTAATTTTGGACTCTGAAGCTGATTAGCAGGATAAGAGTGAGAAAATGTTGGTGGATGTTTTGAAACAGCTAAAATTATAAGCAGAGTTTAGGGTGATATCTGTAACTCGTACAATATGTTTTCATTGGGAAACACAGGTGCACACTTTACATGTATTCTACATGACCCGGAGACAGTAACAGAATCACAGAATCACAGAATGACAGGGGTTGGAAGGGACCTCTGGAGATCATCTAGTCCAACCCACCTGCCAGAGCAGGGTCCCCTACAACAGGCTGCACAGGACAGCGTCCAGGTGGGTTCTGAATGTCTCCAGAGTTGGAGACTGCCCCACCTCTCTGCGCAGCCTGTTCCAGTGCTCTGCCACCCTCAAAGTAAAGAAGTTCCTCCTCATGTTAAGATGGAACTTCCTATACTCAAGTTTGTGCCTGTTACCGCTTGTCCTATCACTAAGCACCACTGAAAAAAAGGCTATTCCCATCCTCCTGGCACATTCCTTTTAAGTGTTTATACGCATTGATAAGATCCCCCCTTAGTCTTCTCTTCTCCAGACTAAAAAGACCCAAGTCCCTCAGCCTTTGCTCATAAGAAAGATGCTCCTTAATCATCTTTGTAGCTCTTTGCTGGACCGTCTCCAGTAGTTCCCTGTTCTTCATGAACAGGGGAGTCCAGAACTGGACACAGTACTGGACACAGTACTCCAGGTGTGGCCTCACCAGAGCAGAGCAGAGGGGAAGGATGACCTCCCTTGCCCTGCTTGCCACACTCTTCCTGATGCACCCCAGGAAGGCATTGGCCTTCTTGGCTAGCAGGGCACATTGCCTGGCTCATGGTCATCCTGTTTTCTACCAGGACTCCCAGGTCACTTTCCACAGAGCTGCTTTCCAGCAGGTCAGCCCCTAACCTGTATTGATGTGTGGGGTTATTCCTCCCCAAATGCAGTATCCTACATTTGCCTTTGTTGAATTTCATAAGGTTTCTCTCTGCCCAACTCTCCAGCCTGTCCAGGTCATGCTGAATGGTGGCACAACCTTCTGGTGTGTCAGCCACCCCTCTCACTTTTGTGTCATCAGCAGACGATGATAGTACACTCTATGTCTTCATCGAGGTCATTGATGAATATATTGAACAGGACTGGACCCAGTACTGACCCCTGGGGAACACTACTTGTTACGGACCTCCAGCTAGACTTTATGCCACTAATCACAACTCTCTGAGCTCTATCTGTCAGCCAGTTTTCAATCCACGCCTCTGTCCAATCATCTAACCCACACTTCCTAATCTGGCCTATGAGGATGGTGTGGGAGACAGTGTTGAAAGCCTTGCTGAAGTCAAGGTAGACCACATCCACTGCCCTCCCCTCATCCACCCATCCATTTACGCCAGAAGGCTATCAGGTTAGTCAGACATGTCTTCCCCTTGGTGAATCCATGTTGACTACTTCTGATAATCTTCTTTTCCTCCAGATGTTTTGAGATGACGCCCAGAACGAGCTGTTCCATCATCTTTCCAGGGATGGAGGTGAGGCTGACTGGCCTGTAGTTTCCTGTGTCTTCCTTCTTGCCCTTTTTGAGGACTGGAGTGACATTGGCTTTCCTCCAGTTCTCAGGCACCTTGCCTGTTCTTCAGAACCTTTCAAAGATGATAGTGGCCCAGCAATGACTTCTGCCAGCTCTCTCAGGACTTGTGGGTGCATCCTATCAGGACCCACGGACTTGTGGATATCCAGTTTACTTAATTGATCTCTAACTTGATCCTCTTCAACCAAGGGAAAGTCTTCCTTCCTCCAGACTTTCTCTGTTACCTGCAAAGTCTGGGACTCCTGAGGGCTGGTCTGAGCAGTAAAGACTGGAGGAATGAAGGCATTCAGTAACTCTGTCACCTGTCATGGCACTTGTCTTGTTCAACATTGGGCCCATGTTTTCTCTAGTTTTCCTTTTGCCTCTGACATACTTGAAGAAATGCCTCCTGTTGACCTTGACATCCCTTGCCTGATTTAATTCCAAGGAGGCCTTGCCTTTCCTCATTTCATCTCTGCATACTGTGATGGCATTCTGTAATCTTCCAAGTGGTCAGTCCCTTCTTCCATGTACTATAAAAGTCCTCCTTCCACCTGAGTTGTTTCAGAAGCTCCCTGCTCAGGTCTCCTGCTTCCCTTGCCTGATTCTGTGATCTTAGGGATGCACTGATCCTGAGCTTGGAGGAAGTGATACTTCAATATCGACCAGCTCTCTTGAGCTCCCTTACCCACTAGAGCCCTCTCCCACGGGATTTCTTCAATTCCTTGAAGCAATCAAAGTTAGCCCTCCTGAAGTTCAAGATTGCAATCCTACTTTTTGTTTTATGCATACTACACTTACTCATGAACTCTATCTTCTCATGATCACTACAGCCAAGTCTGCCCTCAATCTTAATGTCCCCCACCAGTACCTCTTTGTTTTTCAGTACTAGGTCCAGCAGTACACCTGTCCTTGTTGGCTCCTCCACCACCTGAGTCAAAAAGTTATTGTCAATACACTGGAGGAACCTCCTGGACTGTACATGCCTAGCTGTGTAGCCATCCCAGCAGGTATCAGGGTGGTTGGAAGTCCCCCATGAGAACCAAGGCCTGTGATTTTGAGGTGACTCTCACCTGTCTGTAGAAGGCCTCATCAACTTCCCCATCCTGATCAGATGGCCTGTAATAAACTCCCACAACAGTGTCTTTCATGTTACCCTGCCCCTTGATTCTTACCTACAAGCTCTCAACTCACTCTTCTTCCACCCCCAGGGAGAGCTCGGTACATTCCAGTTGCTCTCTCACATAAAGAGCAACTTCACCACCTCACCTTGCTGGCCTATCTTTCCTAAAGAGAACATAGCTCTCCATGATAGCGTTCCAGTCATGTGAGTGATCCCACCACGTCTCAGTAATTACAATGAGATCATGGCCTGCGACCACACACAGATCTCTAATTCTTGTTTGTTCCCCATGCTGCATGTATTAGTGTATAGGCATTTCAGAGAGGCCAATGAGTGTTTAGTTTAGTGTTGTAGACCTTCTGATTCTCAAAAATACTAGCACTCTGCCCCACAAGTGCTGGGATACTACACCTGGGTGCCTCTCTATCAAGCCCAGTTACATCCCCATCCCCCTTCTAATCTAGTTCAAAGGTCTCTCAGTGAGCCCTGCTAACTCTAGACTTAGAACCCTTTTCCCCCTGCCAGGTAGGCTTTTCCCATCTGTTACGAGCAGGCCTGGTGTCCGATAAATCAGGCTGTGGTCAAAGAACCCAAAGTCCTGCTGGAAGCACCAGGCTCGGAGCCAGGCATTGACCTGCTGGCTCTTCCTGTTAACACCCCCATCATTCCCCGCAACTGGAGGGATAGAGAACGTGACTTGTGCTCCCGATCCCATGACCATTTGTCCCAAGGCCCTGAAATCTCTCTTCATTGCCCTTAGGCTTCTTCTCACTACTTCATCACTGCCTACCTGAAAGACCAAAAAGGGACAATAATCTGAGGGCTGTGCTAGGTAGGGAAGCTTCTTCTTTACGTCATTAACCTGGGCCCCAGGGAGGCAGCAGACTTCCATATAAAGGAGGCATGCTTCAACAGCCTATGGGATTGATCTGATTTTAATCGTTTATGCCATTTATGTACAAAGAGGGACTCAGGTTTTTAAATAAATTGTACATTTTTTTAAGTTCACTAAACATATAATAAGTTAGTCATCTGTAATTATTTTCATGTCTAAGTAGTAATTTTCAGTAACAGATCAAACTTATTTTTTGCAAACCTGTCTGAATCTTAGCACAAGAACAGATTCGCATGTCAATTGTTGTGGTATAAATGTGATGCCACCTCACAAAAGTAGGAGGAGATGCACTGGCCAAAAATATCCACCTAACATAAAAGAAAAACCCAGACGTGGATTTTGGGATACATTTTGGCTTGTTTAGCCTCACAGTGATCCTCAGCTTTGAATGTGTCATATCTAGTTTTGCCCAGATACTGTTGAGTTACTTTGCATAAAAGCACAAATAATTGAATTGTGGGAAATAAATGTGGCAATGGTAATGGCAGTGCTTTGCCAGTTATAAAAAAGCCATAACAAACCCTGAAAATTTCCATGCAGTTTTTACAAATAATTTTATTTAGTTTCAACCTTCCCTTTTTGTTACAAGCTGGAGAAATATAATTACAAAATGTAATCGATGTGATAAGAAAAAATATTACAATTTGGTCTGAAAAATAATGATGTCTAAACCAAACCTTCTCCAGTGAAATTGGAAAACATGGCTAATATGTTTAAATTTTAACATATATTTTGGAATAGGCAGTCTGACAAAGAATAATATGCAGCTTGATCTCAAAATTGGAAAAGCTGCAAATAAGAATAGGAAAATGAAATTAGTTTTTCAAAGAGATGTATGCAGATGCACACAGAAAAGCAAAACTCATGAAATGCTAACATGTATAATATGGGGGGTTATGACTGTTCCCACCCTCCACCCCACACAGAAAAGTGTCTGGGTTTTGTAATTTATTTATTTATTTATTAAAACAGAAGCTCTGCAGCTCTGAGTCTATTACCAAAATGAATGGATTCAATATCTGTTCAATGATGTGTTCAAAACGAAAGCAACATCATTAAATGTCAAAGATGTTATCAGCATATTTTACTTCTTACCAGAATAAAACAGACATTATCTCACCAGGTGCTTGCAGGACTTACTTGTTATTCCCCGTCTTGAGGTGATGGTGACTGTGCCCAGAAGGCAGCAGGCAGTGCGTGTAGTGCATGGGGTGGTGAGGACCCTCGAGAGGAACTCGCACAGGTACAGCTGCGGCGCACACACAGATTTTTTGCTGCTGCTGCAAACCTAGGATGGCGGTTGTTAACACTGGGATCCTGCTGGCTGACTATTTAAACTGCCATTCTATGCTGCTTCTGCAATTGCAGGCTATTAGTTTCCTGAGCCTTTCTTTCCCTTTTTCCATCGGTATAATAAGGGAGTGAATGTGAGGGCCTGTTAGCAGACCAAGAGTGCTGACTTGTAGCCCTGTAACCATACTCAACAAGGGAATGTTCTAACCTTCATCTCCTGGAAGTATCCTATGTGTTACATGCCCGAAGCTATTACCCACTAAAGGACTTCACATTTTTGAATACTTAAACTGAAAGAAACAGATATGGGAGAAACTACATAAATCCATTATTGCAGCAGGA
>NW_009649706.1:1003917-1023864 GCF_000708025.1 Charadrius vociferus
GCAGGAATATCTTTCTGCTTCAGGCAGAGAAGATAAATTGCCACCAAAGTGATACAAAGTTGGTTTGATTATTTCATTGGATCAAATATATCATGCTGTCTTGAAATCTCTTTGCTTTCAAGTCAAAATTAAAGAATTTTACCATAACCATATTAGACATTATCATTTGCATATTTTTCATCTCAAAAGAGACTTTTGAAGTTATGTAATGCTTAAGTATTTAATTGTTCTTCACATCATTGAAATATCAAATTATATCCAGAAACAGAGAGGATTCTCTTGCTAGATAGCAGTGATTGACTCTCTATCTGACAAGAACAGAATTCTTATGACAGGGAAAAAAACAGCATTAAGGAAGTAACTCAAAAAGCACCAGCTCTTATTTTGTTCAACACTGGGATTTGGGCATTCTCTCTGGAACTAAGAATGCCAATGTTTTACACTTGCACAAAAAAACAGCCATTGTGATAATACTAATTTAAACTGTCAGATCACAACTGTGCCACGCTTGTTCAAAAAAGGCGAAGGCCCTGCTTCTGCATGGTTTTCTTTTGCATAGCTTATCAGTGATCATCTTGATTTAATTGCAAATGTAGATCAAGTAATTGGCAACCTTTCACAGCTCGGGGCTATGGGGGAAGTGGGGAACATTTGTAAATGAAATTCTTCCTACTAAAATTTGCCAAGTATGATTTTGAGTTTGTTTTAACCATGGAGGTTTTTTAAAAAAAAAACAAAACAAAAAACAAACTGGAAAGTTTCTGAAATGCTTACTGCTTTCCAGTTTAATCTCTTTTCCCCAGCTTAATTTCTCTCTTCCTTCCTCATTTTACTTTATGTAGACCTGATACAACCCAGCAATCAGAAAGTGTAGCTGTTTCATTTGCAGTTAATTTTGCTCTTTCTAGTAATTTTGCCAGTGATGTTATAGACCAGATAATACATTGTGGGTGCTGGAACTATGTGAGGTGTAGGTACCAAGAAGATGTTATCTGAAACCCCTGTGTCAGGAAGAGTTAAATCTTTTTGACAATTCAATGGTTCCCTTTGGGTTTGCACAAATGGCACCTGTTGTTGAAGTCAATAGAGCTTACAATTTAATTTCATCTGCCTGCAAACAATCTCTCTCATTAGGGGGTGAAATGATGATAGAATTCACTGAGGCATGGTTTCACTTTCTACAGGGCAGTACGTAAGTACAGTCATCATTTTCAGTGAAGGGAGGCACAATTATCTTGGAAACTGATTGTAAAGAAGAAAGGAGTAAAAATATCTGGGAAAAACATCATAAAAAGTCAGTCACACTATATTTTTCCGTTAATGCCAATTTGCAATCTAATTGTTATGTTTAACACAATTTGAAAATGCAATAGTCAGAAAAAAAGGGACTAGTAATATACTTTTCCATATATTTGAAAATGGGGTCATCAGCTTTGGACAACACGTACATGTAAATAAGTATCTCAGTGGGGATCAGGGGTTAATCCACACCAAACTTAATTTACTCATGTTGAAAATACCTGCTTCTACTTGCTGCAACTCTTTAGGTGGATTAACTGGCCAGATAATGTGTTTTCTATATTTTAGTGCAAAGAGTGTGAACTTAACAGCATATTAAGTTAATGGGGCCTAACATTCACTCGGACACATCTCTACCTCACATTAAATTGACCAACTTCCAATTGGTATCCCACAGTGCTTTGCATCCTGCTAGGACTAACTGATCAATTTGTCAAGGTTCCTCAATAGTTTTTCTGCCAGGTTGCTGTATGTCATCTCCTTGCTCAAATGTTTGGCTTGTAGCAAAACTTGAGTCATTCTCCTACAGCCAAAATCATCATGTTGTAGGACAGTACATGTCCACTCATGTCCACCTTACGTGCACCCACCTGGTGCAGTGCTGACATCCTTTGCTAAGGTAATACTCTTAAAGATCTATCAGAAAAGGAATAGCTATAAAACTATCACTAAACAAGCCAGGGAAGATGTTCAAACCCCAGCTGCAAAGTACAGTTGAAAGCAAGAAATTGAAATCAGCTTCGAAGTAATCAGGGAGAGCTATGGCTCCTATGGCAGAGCGTGTGTCACCTACCTTTGTCCTTTCAGCGACGGGGTAGGAATTCATTCTGGGATGCCATTCTCCAGCTGCCATGGACAAAACAGCATGGCTCTGATAAGGTGGAGATTTTGTTGGAGAGCCTGGCTCAAACTGTGTCTCACAACACAGAAGTCTGGGTTGGGCAGTGGCGACTGTGGCGGAAGGAGATGGAAGCACCCACACTGACCCAGCTTTCTCCCCCTTTTTTTATTCTAAGCAAGAAATAGGAAGTGATTAATCTATATGTACTGCATGCTCTCTTCAGGTGGATCGGACAAAAGTGTGTACAATCCTGAGTGGTTCTCTTCCCCCAGCCTGTTTATTCAAAACAGTGATGGCACTAAGGAAGAAGGAGATGTTTCTGAAGGGATTACATGCTCTATGGTTATCTGCCTGTCATGAACCCCCAACTCTTGTTTCCCTGTTCCCACCGCCTAACTGTTTTCCATTTCCTTGCTAGCCTCTTCTTGGTCAACACACCTCTGTTCTTCTGCATGTTCAAGATGGCGAACTTGTGTTTTTTCTCATCCCCTCCCTTTGACAATAACAGACCTTGGAATGTGAATATGCTTGTGGCGTACAGTGAAACCTAGTCACCACAACCACAAGTTTCACTGCTGTACGGCCTGCTTGCGTTACATTGCATTATATATCCCATCCATACATTATTGCAACCTAACAACCTGATTTCAAGAAATTTAAGAAAATAACAAGCAGAACAACATCTACATTGTCTTGAGGGGTATTTTACTGCCTTTTTTGCACGCATATTAATCTGGGCCAAGAACATCAAAGTTCTGGATTTTTGTGTAAAATCATTTCTTTATAATTGATGTCATGTGTACCTACAGTCATGATAAGTGTCATACCACTTCCACAATGCTGAAAATCAGAATGAATATAAGATCAAGTTATACAAATATAATTAGGTGTTGCTACTGTCAAGGTGTCAACATAGCCTTGTGTTACATGCTATACTTTTTCAGGTGACCCGTTCCACAGGTGGCTACCCAGTGGAGGTCTTTGGGTGCATTTGGAAGAAGGAGTGTGGAAGTGGAAGATTGCAAACGGCTGAGGTACAGAAATCAGTCAGTTTGGGCTATCTAGTGAAACTATATTGTCTGCAGAGCAGGGATTTAATGAAGGGAGAGGTAAAAACTCTGCTGCAGCTCTGCCATGTCTGCCTGACCCTCTGTGGAAAAGGTTTCATAGCGGTTTCATTATACTTTCTTGGTATCAGTATTCCTCCATTCAAATGGAGGAATCTATTTCTCTGCGGGACATAGGAACCTATCTTGACACATCAAAATCTTTCTGCTTTGTCTCTTTTCCTGTCCCAGCATAGATAACTATTCTCTTCCCAGTTCATCAGGGCCTCACAGGTGACAACCCTGGTGAATACAAATCTAAAAAGGTTCATTTTCACTTCCTTAAACACTGTATCTTCACCTCTGATGAACTGTTTGATATGAGAACTGCTGTAATGTACTGTATCTGGGCTGGGATGCCATTAATTTTCTTCAAGGCAGCCCGAGTGGTGCTGTGTTTCGGATTTGTGACTAAACCAATGTTGATAACACACCAGTATTTTGGCTATTGCTCAGCAGTGCTTGTACAACATCTGACCTTTCTCTTTTTCCCACTCTACACCCGAGGAGTGGGCTGAGGCTGGTCAAGAAATTGGGTGGGGGCACAGCCAGTATACCTGACCTGAACTGGTCAAAGGGATAATCCAGTCTATATAGTGTGACACCTAGCAATAAAAACGAAGAGGATGGTTTCTTTGGGGAGGTAGACATTGCTTGGAGACTGGCTGGGCATTGGCCTACATGTGGGAGATGGTGAATGATCTCCTTAATATCACTTGTTTTGGTTTCTTTTTCTTCCTCTTTCCTTTGCTTATTAAACTATCTTTATCTAAACCCATGAATTTCCTGTTTTTGCTCATCCTAGTCTCTCTCCAGTCCCACTGGAGGAGGAAGAGAAGTGAGTCAGTGGCTGTGTGGTGCTTAGCTGCTGACCAGAGTCAGTCTGCCACGCATAAGCAAGTCCACATGCAGTTACTGCCTTCCTATTTCTTACCTTTGTAATGATACCTTATTTCCATGTCACAAGTCTCCCTAAAGCTCTGCTGTCCTCCACTGCTACAGCATATTGTGGTGGGTTAACCCTGGCCAAATGCAGCACCCAGCTGCTGACTAACTCCACTGCCTTAACAGGACAAGGGGAGACATAGGATTAAAAATCTCATGTGTTGAGATAAAGACAGGAAAATTTTTACCAGCTACTGTCATGGGCAAACCAGGCTTGAGTTGGAGAAGATGAATTCAATTTACTGCCAATTAACATAATTTGTGTAGTGAGAAAAAAAAACCAACCAAAACCCAACCAAAATTAAAACAACACCTTCCCAGGCTTGACTTCACTCTTCACTCCCGACTCCTGTACACCCAACACTGAGCAGTGCAGGGGAATGGGGAATGAGGGATTGTGGTCAGTCCGTAACAGCTCCTCTCTGCCGCTCCTTCCTCCTCACACTTTTCGTTTGCTCCAGCGTGGGGTCTCCCCTTGGGCTGTGAGATGTCACTCACCCCTCCCACTCCAGCAAGTCTCATCATGGCCCCTTTGTGGTCTTCACAGATGGGAAAGGGGTCTTTGAGTATGGCCTCTAGAAACGGAACATAAATTTAACTTGTTCATTAGTTTGTACTAAAGTTCTAACTGTTATCATTACCAAGAAGCTTTCTTATGTTATGGTATTGTGCTTTCCCACAACAAATAGGTATTTCCAGTATTTCAACAGTTTTCCTTTAGACAGAACTTCAGCAAATAAAAAGAAACAGCTTCTGGCATTTTAGGTCTGCGAACTGGCCTGCTTTAACATGTTAATCATGTAAGTAGTAGTCTTTGTCTCTTTTTAAATCTACCACTTTATCATTTAGGGGCGTCAGTATTAAGCAAAGATAATTAGCTATTGAGACAGTTTACTAACAGTGGTGCTGAATTTCCTAACTGTGGCAATTTTTTTATCAGAATTGGCTGTGTTTGTAAAAGACATGCTCCAGCTTGTACAGTAATTAATTCTGTGCTCTGTGTTACAAATAAAGGTCACACTGTTCTCTTCTGGCTGTATTCTATGAAACTACAGGAAAAGCTTCGTGGCACCTATGAATGCACATACAATTATTATTTTTTTGCTTCATGGAAGAAGACAGCAAGACAGAGCATTTTTCCCAGCATTGCGATGTTACTGTGATACTGTGGGTGATCTGCCTGGCTGGTAGGAAGCATAAATTCCTCAGTACTCTTCCCAGCTTGGCTTCCTGAATGGAGAAAACAATGTTGGGCAAAGAAGAAGAGTCTAAATTAGTATGAATTTATTACTTTTATGTCAATGCTTTAACATGAAACTTAGTATTAAAATCTAGAAAACTGTGATTTAAAAAACAATCATAAATAACCCTCTGGACAATTTTTCTTTAGTTGTAAACAAGTCTCTTCTCAAGCATATCAAAGTCCCTCTAGAGATGGGAAATAACAGGTTGAAGGACATATTAATGACAGGACAGCACATAAAAATGAAAGTCAGGAGTTGATTTTACTGCTAGGATTACCTTAGATTCATTTTCTCTTAATCTTTCTGTCCCTTGTCTTAGTGAAAGAAAAAAGAAAAGAAACTGTAGTTTATGTAGTAAAAGCTCCATATAGATCTAGGCTCATTGTGCTGTCTTTAAAAAACAGCCTACAGTCTTAACCCCACCTCTGCCCTGATATATTTGCAGTCTGAAGAGATATGATAGGTAAAGCCCTGGGGACTCAGATAATGATAAAGTGAACCAAGAAGATGAAGTAACCTGCCTGAAGTTAAATGGCAGAGTTTGTAAAAGAACTAGGAGAAGAATTAAGCCTCTAGACACTCTGGGCATGGGCAAATGCCTAGAAATGTAGGAGTTACCAAGCTTTAATGAATTACTGCCTATCTACCACTGAACTACAATATTTCTGCGCTATGTACTCTTCACTCTCATTGTATGTGATATGCGATGCAAAAATTGTTTGCTTATTGCGAGTTTGTATTCACATAATCTGATTAGATGGTTAAGATTTTTGAAACAGTTGATATACGTGGATAAAAACGTGGCACCTAATTTTGCAAAGCTTTTTTTTTTTTTTCCCTTCCCCCCCCTTCCTGTTCTAAGATTACTGACGTTTGTGGATATCATGTACTGAAAGCAGCAGGGATCTGCATTGCAGATAGGCGCTCCTGCAGTGCTAATCTAGGAGCAAGATTTCCTCCAGTGTCATTACCAACCATCCACGCATTGCTAAGAAAGTAGAAGAATAGCGTGATGTGAGAGATGCTCAATTTTGCTACTCAATGAATATTTGGAAGGAAAGGACACTGAGGGAATCTTCTCTGGAGTATCATATTTACTGATTGTTTGTAATGTATTAAACTTGATAGTTTTTAAACTCTACATTTATTGTACTTAATGCCTAGAAAAGAGTAGTGCACACACCGTCTAACTTTAATAATTGCATTAGTCTCTGATCCTTTCCTACTCTAACTAAAGTACAGTATTTGTACTCCACCTATGCTCTGAGTGCTTTGCCAGCTACGAAATTAGTACTGACAGCAGGTGGCCTAAAGAAATTGCAAAACAACAGCTGATCCAAGTTGGAGCAGGCTGTGGATCCCCGCAATGGAACAGGAGATACAGGCTCTATTATACCGCCTGCTCAGTCAGGAGCCTCCCCTGTCAGCACTCAGATCCACCCCTCCATAGCGGGAGGCTTCTGAGATCTAACTCAGCACACATTACTGAGTTTACTTTAACTCCTCTGCACTTTTTGCTTAAAGAGTGGCAAGGTTTCGAGGGCTGGTTTCACAGATTATGTGAGTTACACCTTGCTATTAGCATTAATGGCCTCTGTTGCCCAAAAGACAGTTTTTGGGGGGCAGGCTGTACAGAGTTGAGATGTGTGTGTGATACTGAACGCTGGCAGGACTGTCTTCAGAGAGGCTGTAAGAGCCCTGCTCCCACTGCAGCTGGAAACCCTAAGTAAAAAACAATTGAATGAAACAGGAGGTAAAGTCCCACCTAGGGAAGGTGCTTATTTGTGCTGGTTGTCAGTGAGAACAGAACTGGAGGGACATTTTTTAATTTTTTTTTTTATTTGGAAAGGCCAGTTCGGCCAGAGTTGGCAACTTGTTTCACCATCTTCATAGCAGCCTCAGCAAAATGGAAATGAACCTGAGGAAATGAAACTACTCAGTTTTGTCAGAAGCTGAGGTTAGCTTGAGATCTAGGGAGATGCGGTACAAGATAGGACATGACTAAGGGGTAGCGCCAAGAAGGAAAATTTGGATGTGGTTTGTGCAGAGCTGGCCCTTGGAAAATGAACAAAGAACTTTAGATTCAAATTTGCTTTTGATGAACACAGTCCATAAAAATGGTCCAAGGCATGTTAACATTTCCCTAAGCAGAGGGCAAATAAGATATTCTGCACTTGCACACTGAAAACTGATTATACCCATTTTGTATTATATATAAAATCTCCATTACCTCACACTTCAACCCCAGTTTGCCAATCTATATAAAATTTGCCTATGTGCCTGAGGTGAAAAATGAGCATTTTTGAATGGCAGTGGGTGCAAGTAGCCAGGGTCATCTGGGAATCAAGCAAAGCCTAGTTTCTGGATATGTCTGCAGTACAAGATCATAGCATCTATAGACGTATCTTATCTAATCCATCCGGCGAAGCTGCATGGTGATAGCAATGATCACAGGCTGGCTTGCAAAACCCATCCTGAAGACCTTTCGCCCGTGACATCTCTACGCTGCTGCTGGTCTGGAAGCTAGTTCAAGTGTATTTGTGCATGTGGTAGTCATGTTTTCTCAAAGTACTGTAACTGTTCCCTGCCATCTTAAGCTTCTCAGTTCAGTACATTCTGAATGCATTCAAAAGCAGAACTGCAAAATTCTTTATTCTGGTGCAACAACTTGTAATTAGGTATAATGTAACTATGCTCAGTGGAATGCATGGTAATTTGACTTCAGATACTAGGAATATAATACCTTCAAATACAAAATGCCCATGATTTTGGCATGCCATAAGCTCACAGCTTTATTATGCTATCTTAGATATCTTTGGTGTTCTTGCATCAAAATTTCAGCAAATCCAGAGATCACAGAATAAAAAATTGTCCACTGTAAGTGTTCAGATACTGAAGAAACAGAATAGCAACAAATGTTGTGCAGCAAGCATTGTCAGGGTAAACTCCCAAAGGTTTTTGAAAATATTTCAAAATTTGTTGTTCAGCAAAGAAGTTAGTTACTTTAATTTGCCATATTTCTTGAGATGCAAACTACCTGAATATCCCACATCACTTATCTCCAAATCAGTCTGATTTAATATCAAAATTTGATCTTTCATTATATTAAAATACTGTTTTTCAAGACAGCAGAATATATTCCAAGTCTTCCAGGTATTCTCCATCTCCTTAATGTTATAGTTTGTCTATGTGCCAGTGATCAGGATGAACTTTGGTAGAAGACATTGGGTTCAAAGAGCTTGCAATTTAATTCTCAGCCTACTGGCTGAAGCATTGAATATATTCTGTATTTGTTAGAAAGAACATTCATACTTCTCCTGGTATTTCAGAGGCAGCTTCTGTGGCATTTCCTGTGAGAACTGAAAAAAAAATCTTAGTTCACAAAGTGTTAACAAAACTTTGTATGTCCAACTGTGGCAGCTGGGGTAAGCTAGATTCATGAAGCAGCTCTGTGCCAGGAATAGAGAATAGGTTGAGATCATAGGTTGGTAGCTGAAATTACCAACCGTCTAATGAAAATATTTTTAAAATATTTTTTTACCAAGTTATTGAAACTCCTAGAAAGATTTGCCTAATCTATTAAGAACACATATTGTATTTATGGTTTGCAAAATCAGGATGAGATAAGGCTATACTGGGTTGTGCTGCTGCTGCTTTTAAAGAGTCTGTTTCAGTCACTGTCTCGGAGGGCAACTTTCCTCAAAGGGAAAAAAAGTTGCCATAAATTCTACCAATTAGGGAGCTGCAGCGCCTTCCCCTTGAGTGCTGGATAATTGGGCAGGTGAAAACAGCATGGTGCCATCAAATGAAGGTGCATCTGAGTCATCCTGAACCTTTGCTCACCAGCTCACATGGGATTGTATCACAACACAATTCCCTTAAAGATTGACTCAATTTTCAATAATCCTGCATTTGTTAAGGGGGAAAAGAATCTCTGTGGGGGAAAATATTCTATCTAACAGCTACCAAACTGAGGTAAGTAGGGTAAAATAGAACTAGAGAATTTTAAGGTAGCTGAGTGAGATTGCTTATTTCCTAAGGATGAAGGCAGCCTTCGCAATTCTAGATGGTAAGTTCTGTTTCTCTTTTATCTTAGGTCCTACAAGTTATGATAGCTGAGAAATGACGGTCAAAGAAACTTCCCGACTTTTCTACTTTCCTTTTCTGTAGTTAGGTTATAGGCAGGTTTGCAGATTTCTAGTGCCTTTTGTTCAGGAGTGCAGCCCACCTGCAGTGTGTTTGTGGCTGTGTGCACACATACTGAATTTTACATAAGTTTGCATCCCTTGATTTTTCACAAGTACAATATGCATAGATTTCACCTTCCGGTCCAAACCTGGGAAATTCAGACATTTATTGCATTTGTGCATTGTGTTGTCTCACTTAAATGTTTCTAGAGCAGTGATCTATTCAGTGTGTCTCTACTGAATTATTTCAGCAGCAAGACAAACTGCTCTTAGTAGCCAAGTCAGAGCCATTATTTTTTTGATAGTTTCCCTTATGGCTACACAAATCCTATTAGCTTTCAGTAGTGTTCCAGCTCTCCACCTTAAATTGAAACATATTAGTTGGAAATAACATGTTTATGTAATGAAACACTAAAAGGAAATCTAAAACTAAACTGTGCTCAACAATATATTTTCCTTTGGAATGTAATATGCAAAATTCTCCTATTTACTTATACAGTTCTCTTATTTTATTTCCTGTCTTTCAGGAAAGGTTTAATTCTTAATATCCTGAAATAATGCCAGAGTACCAAACAGTATTCAAACTTCTAACTTTTCAATATGTCTTTCAGTTTCTTTCACTGTCTAAGATTATCTATGACTAGATTCTTCCAGCTCTTGCTGGCCTCAACCTGG
The DNA here is from genome assembly GCF_000708025.1 of Charadrius vociferus. Classification (NCBI taxonomy): domain Eukaryota; kingdom Metazoa; phylum Chordata; class Aves; order Charadriiformes; family Charadriidae; genus Charadrius; species Charadrius vociferus. The sequence continues at coordinate 1,014,215 of NW_009649706.1, forward strand.
ATGGTTTGTAACCTCTTTGTATTTGGCTGAATATTCTGATGGTGTGATGAACAGACATTTTTCAGGTTTTCTTTTTCAGATCACCGTGTTTCTTTTATGCTGAAATTGCTCAGAAATATACCTCTAGTTCAGCTGTGCTTCGGGGTGATCCAAATGGATTAAAAAAATTAAAAGAAAAGGCTTTATGTCTTTTGTACATTCCAGCTAATGAATACTTTCTATCTAATGAATAGATACAACCGAAACTTAGAAGTAAATAATCTCTTCTATTTTGTCCTTTAGAAAAATAGTGCATCAAATATTATTTTTCCCATATTTCTCACTCATCTCTTTGGAGAAAGGAAGCAAGGTCTTTCTCAGCCTTTTAAGGTGGAGCTGAATGCTTCTAGAATATTCGTTAAATACTTGAGTCATGTTAACCAAACCAAGTACAAACCAAGGAGGTAGTCTGGTTATGAACTGCTTCTTCTCCCTGTGTCTGGTACTTGCTTTGGTATTTTAAATAAAAATTGCAGCAGCTGTTTATGTAAATGGGATCTGAAGCTACTATAGGGATGCAACTCATACTGACATTGTAATTTCTCCTGCTAAATGGCCCTTCTTACTAGCATGGTTAAGCCATATGACCTTGCAAATCATTAAGACTTTTGACCAAAGGCTGAATGACAATATTCTTAAAAGCTGCAGTTGACATCGATGAAATTATATTGGCGGGTGCAAAAATATTTTTAAATGTGCAAGTAACCCATGGAACCCCCCTAAAATCCAGATATTGAAGTATCAAGGAAAAATAAGCAACAGTCTTTGCATGTATTGGCTTGGCAAACAGTTCACTGCATGAGAAAATGGAGATTTGAGGCAAAATCTATGAGAGCTGCTCAAACTCAGTAGTTGTAGAACAGGGGGTATCAGAGGAACAAAGCCCACTGTTAGACCTGTTTGCAGAGCAGTACTCTGTATATGTGTGCGTGCATCTCTTTGCTCAAGTAAATGGCTTTGGTTTTGTTTCTTCTTCCTAAGCAGCTTGAATCTTTTTGATGGTGCTGTCTTAAGTCATTTCGGGTAAGTGGAACTCCCTCTCTAACAGCTTCAGGAATGTGATACTGACCAAGGCATGAGCTGCCCTACTGTTGGGATGAGAAACACTGTTGACATTCTTATCAACAGACCTATAGAAAAAGAACATTGCTGGATCTTTCTTTCCTTTTTTTTTTTTTTTTTTTTTCCATAAAGCTCATAGGCTTTAAAAGTTGTTAGGTGATATCTAACAAATACACGACAAAATTAATATTTTTCAAGGGTCTGAAGAGACATTCATTGTGCACAAGGCTTAAATAAGATATTCTCAATCCTTTGTTTAGATGGGTTTTCAGTAATTAAAGAACATAAGAATTTTATTTGGATCCAACATTCTCCATTTGTAATTATCCTCTTGAAGTCTCTTTGTAATTATTCTTTTTTTATGATCCTTTACATTAGCATATTCAATCTAAATTGTTTAATTAGATGATAGTTTACTCAAATTACAGATGCATAAGTTTTCTGTATAAGTGAAGAAAACAGAGCTTTTGAGCTTGTGATATGCTAAGAAGAAAAAAAAGTATTGTACTGTTGCTAACTGCTAATTCAGATTTGCTCTTTGTAAGTCTGTATTCTGTTTACTCTGAGTAGAAACAAATCCTGTGCTATTATTTAGATGACTCCTTGGTACAATGGGCTTTGATCTTTAAAACACATCTATGAAGCAGCGCACAATTGATATTCTTGTAGTGCAGGGTGAAATCACTGGAAAAGCTTAGTGTCATAACAGAGACATAACGTATGAATATCTACAAAAAAGAAAAGTCTCTCACATCTGTCCCTCTTTCATGGTATCAGAGTCTTCAGGGCAATCTGAAACTATGTGATAGCCATAAAGCTGACTTCATCAACCAACACGTTGGTTTCGTGATTAGTGATAATCCCCCAAATTTTTCTAGTTATTCTTCATGACAACCAGTCAAATTCTGACCCTGAGATTAGCCAAATACTAAGGTTTGACTTGGTCAACACCCTGCCAGTTATCTAAGAACAAGTACAGGAATTTTGGGATTTGAAGGATGAAGCTAAGAAGCTTTTGGTTTTCACAAGGAAACCACTAACTTAACCATTACCATTTGGTAGTTACCTAGTGTTTCTGAGTGGTAAGGTCATGTGTTTACACTGAAAACTGCTGTGTAATGCTAGTGGTAAAGTAAGCAATATCTCCTTTCTGTCAGTTGATATCTCTGAACTGTGGCTATGAGACAGCTCAGTGACAAAGAAATACCATGAAAAGCTATTTGACAAAAGTTAACATGTTGCTATAAAATACTACAGATCTCACTGGCAAAAATAGTAATTCAAAACACAGTTATTAATATGACCATTGTTACAGTCATCTGGAAGCTCTTCACTTGAGATGGGTTGACCCTGTCCAGTAGCTAAGCACCACACAGTCTTTTGATCACTACCCCCATGCTGGTGGCATAGGGGAGATAATAGAAAAAGCAAAAGCAAGAAGGCTTGTGGTTTGAGAGAAAGTCGGTTTAGTAGGTGAAGCAAAGCTGAGCGTGCAAGGAAAGCAAAATAAGACATTTTTCTTCCCATTTGCAGGTGGTCGGTTAGCCTCTTCCTGGAAAGCAGGACCTCAGCAGGCTGTAATGGTTACTTAGGAAAACAAATGGCACCACTTGAAGTTTTATCTGGTATAGTATTCTGGCTGAGTAACGTGCTTTCTAAGGCAGAAATAGGGTACACCCAAACATCCTTACTCTGCCTACAGACAAACGCTCCTTAGGATTTTCACTGATCTGGAAAGTTTTATAGGCAGAAAGAGCTTTAAAATGGCTTTTTTGTATATGAGCCTTAATTTTCCCAGGTTGCCAAATCCATGCATGCTCTCCATCTGACAAAAGTGGTGTTGGAATTAACTACATGTTTATAAAGCACACTGATCATATAAGTAAATGTAATTTTTTTTTTTATATGACCCATATGACTTCGGTTAACCTATACTCATTTCTTGCTAGAATTTTCAGGAGCAGTTAAGAAAGAAATCAAAAGTGATCCATCTGCAAAAAAAAACCCTGTGAGTTTTTAAAATATGCATTTGATATTAAACATCCCTTTTTTTCTGTTTACATTCTCCAAAATAAATACTATAAAAAATGTATACAAATAAAAGAGAATTATTATTCTGTTCAGATAGTGAAATATGTTAAATGTGTGCTGCAGTAATATATATATAACCTCATGTGAGAAAATTTTCATACAATTTTCATAGAATCTTTATGCACAGTTCATTCTTAACTGTAGGGAATCCCTCTCAGAACCATTAAATAAGCAGCTCAGGAATTAAATTAGCCCCCAGCTATTGTAAGCAAATAACTTACATGGGAAATTTTGTTATCTAACTGGCCAGTTGATGCTTTGCTTTTTCCAGCTTTAAGAAAGAAATTAAATGGTATGGCAGTGTATTACTCTCATTTCCAATCCTCTGGAGCAGATAAACATTATCATGAAACTGGCCAAGGATGAAATTTAAATAAGTAGTGATTGGAGAGGATGACAGGAAGAGTTTCCAACTTACAAAAACTGACAAATTAGTTTAATTAACTGCAAATTTTGGAGTACAAAGATATGGGGGAATTATTTATTTTGATGTGTAATGAATACTCAATATTTCTGTAAACAGATTAGGCTATAGAAAACCTGCCACACAATTATTCAAGAAAAAAGTAAGAAAAAAAGCTGGAGCCATGTACATATTTTTCTTCTCCTAAGTCACTGTCACTTTACAGTTCCAATGTGGCTTACAGATTCATTCCATTTCATCCGAGTTCTCTAACAACCCAAACTGCTTCTCCAGTGCACCTTTAAACAGCCATACAGTGTAATTGTGATGGTCGTTTAAGCACCCTAGATGCTCATCATGGATATGAGATTATGAGTTTCATATCACGATCATACTCTTAAAGTGTTAATTTCCTTCTGAAAAGTCTGGATTGTGAAACCATAATCTGCCCTGTAAATACAGTACTGAAGGAATGAAACAGGCTGTATGCAGCAGAACAAAATGGAAGTTGAATCTGTTTTTGTAGCTGCTTGGATTGCAAAACTCCTTGGTTTGAGGTTCTTTGACCTCTCTGCAATTGCAAAAAATGCTATTGAGACATGTGGGCATAGCAATGAATGCAGTCAAATCATCGACTTGGCTTTGGTTCTTTTATTTTTTTTTACAATCAGAATGTTCTTGTTATCATGACATTTTGTAGTTCAGGGTATGGAAAAAAGTTACTCTGGAGTTTTAGAGGTATACAGTGATGGCAGGATGGGGTAATAAATGAAACATAGGACTCAACAGGAGGTTTCCAAACACTATCCTAAATCTTTTGCTTTTGTGTTCTTGAACAATTAATTTGCACTTACAGTATGTCCCTTTCTCTGCGTAACGTAAGTGCCTCACATGGACAGCATAGTATCAGCTAATTGTTGGCTGCTCACTGTTTCTCTGTGATGAGGTTCTTGCTGCAACTCTAGTCCCTAGTTCCAGTGCACTTTATATCTTCAGAATGAATTTTCTGCTGGCCAGACTTAGCCTTGACGAGTGCAAAGGAAAAACTGAGTTCTCAGATTGTAGCATGAATTGTTAGGGAAGGCTGATCTTAGCACACATGCTATTGAGGTCAATGATGTAAAAGACAGTGATGCTGAAGAGTGGTAGAGGATATCTTTTTTTCCTTTTTAGGTACCACTGGATGCATTTAGCATAAACACTTTAAAAGAAAGCATGGATTTCAATTATGACTTTCTTTTTCCAAAACTGAAAAGTTTAGGTCTGACTTGAGAAACAGCAACATCATTAATAGGACAGCTCCATGATGACAGGGGGATATAACTGGTAATACAATGTAATCTAGCTCTGCGTTTAAAATGTATACACTGTCAGTTTTAACTGTGAGAAGCCAAAATAATGACTGCCTTTGTTTTATCCTCAACATTTCATGTTACACCTGACTTTCTGTTCCCTGAAGCCCTTCCCCTCGTGAATTCTGCCTTTTGTACTTCCGTGATGATTTTAGAGGTGAAGATTCATTGACATTTCAAAGCTCAGTTTAAGAGATTAAGAAGTCAGTCTTTTGTAAAGTTTCTAGGGTGGCGTGGTTTTTTTTTGGTGGGTTTTTTTCTTTGTCAGATACTAAAAGATTTTGAACAAATTTACCCTGAAGTATCAAAGCAGAACCCACCTGACAAAAGGTCCCAGACGTTTGGTGTTGCATGGATCTGCCTCTGGCCTGGCTTTCAGCCCGTCTGTCAGGTTAGCTTTGGTGAAGAAGGAGAGCACCTGTCAAAAGCAGACGTAGTACTGGATGAGGTAGCTCAGTGGTTTCAGAAAGACCTTCCTTTAGGTTAAAAGGCTACCTGCAGGGCATAGAAATGTTTTGTGCTTTTTCTACAGGTCAGTCACCCAGAGTAAGAAAACAAATAACAGTAAAGCGAATCTGAAGTGAAGGACTAGCTGCCTTTTTGTCTTTAAATTTAGCCAGTTTCAGAAGCCCCAGGTAACACTGTACATCAAACAGGGTTATCAGTCCTTTGATGACGCAAAGGGACAAACTGGGGACTGTTATGTCAGGAATACCACCTAAGAAACACATACTTTCATTCTGTACCAGCAAGAGAATGGTTAGCCCTGGCATGCATGTTGCAGAGCTCCTCAGCTTTTTGGTGCAAAGCACTTGGTAAGTTGTGTTGGCTAAATGAAGAGAAAGTGGAGGCTGAAACAAGAAAGCTTGCCACACTTCAGTGTGAGTGTAGGTTAATACTGAATGCCGCTTATTGAATTGTTTCTCTGCATCTTCTCATGGTTCCTTAAATGTGCTCAGAGAGGACAGACAAACAGGGTGACTCACAGTGTGAAAAGCTGTGAGATGTGCCATTAGTTGTACCTTCAATAAATACTGCTCTGATACTCATATATTACCGTTTCCTATTTCATAGAATCATAGAATATCTCAAGTTGGAAGGGATCTGTAAGGATCACCGAGTCCAACTCCCTCCTCCTCATCACTTCCTCTCTCCCCCCACCCTCCCCACTCCCAGTATGATGGGGGAAGAGGAAAAGAAGATTGAAACCAAGAAAGCTTGTGGGTTGAAATAAAAATTGTTTAATAAACTAAGGAGATGTGAAAGAAGAGAGAAAACAGAACAAAACAAGTGATGCAAAAGCAATCACTCACCTCCTCCCATGGGTAGACCAATGCCCAGCCAAGCATCAACTCAGGAACTCTTAGTTGTTGCTCCAAAGCAGTGCACATAAACCTGGAGTAAGCTGAAAAATAAGCAAAACATTGCTACAAACCTTTGGGTGTAAAAACATGAAAATCCTTTACTTTTTAGTACTACCAGTATTTGCTTATTACAGACATCAGAATAGAGAGCACAGATTTTAACAATTACTTAGGAAAAAAAAAAGAGAAAGTTTAGGTCTCCTGAAAAGCAGCAGTAACATTATACGGGTGCATATCGCAAACCTTATTTTGGAACAGAGCTTCCCCATACATACTAAGGTTTACAGTAAATTATTGTATTTGGCTTACCAAGGGTGAACATACTGTCAGCTAGGGTGAGATTCCAAACTTCTGCCATATCCATGTGATTTTCAGTAAAATTTGTTTCTGACACCTGCTGAGTGTTGTAGCGGAGGATGCAGTAGAGTTACTCAGAGCAAACATCATCTGGGATCTCTATTTAGAAGTTCTAAATGACTACTATTCTAGGGTACTTGAAAAGGTCACAAGACAGTCAGCAGTAGATTCATCCTTCTCTATTTATTCCTGAGACTGTGATTCTTTCACCTCCACTGAGCTACGTATGAGCCACAAGTGGGAACATTAAGCTTAAGGTCGGTTTTTAGTCCTCAGTATTCTATGTTTCAAGACCCTTTTGAAAGTATGAATTCTTATCTCCAAGAATAGAGAATAAAGAGGGATATACTTGGGGCAAGCCATGGACATTCATGAAAAGACATATGCTTGAGACCATTGAGTTACTGAAGTGCTCAGCTATGTTATCTCCTCTTTGGGAATCAGTTGGCAGCTGCACAGCAACGTCTTCGCTATTGCAACACCAAATTCCTATGAATTCATTGCTTTCTACCTGTTGCTTATAATCTGTTTCTGCACACCTGAGCTCTTTGCACTTAAAATTCTTTCTGCTATCCTGATTGGCAACCAGAAATTCAGGCTGCAGAATTCTAGCTCAGCCTAAGAGAGCTGTGTTCAGTCAATTTATGGCCTGATTTTCTGCCAAAGTGGGAGTTGTAAAGCATTTTGAAAATCCACTGTGAAAAGAATACTTAGTGTGTGTACATCCTGTACATTGTAGGCCATTAGGTGATGTGTGTTGTTTATTCTTCTAGAACGTAATAATGTGTCATGAAAATAATAGTGTCAGCCTGGGTATTATGAAAAAAACAATTTAACTCAACATTGGCTAAAGCAATGGGAAATTATTAAAGCTACTGATATACTGCAGCATCTAGCATACTCCGTGTGTGTAATTAAGAGCTTATGAGGAAAAAACTTGTTTTATGTGCCAAAGATCACTGCTATGATTCGACTGAAGCTCTGTGTCAGTAATGGTTCTTCATCTAACACCACATAAAGTTTTTTTATGTGGGATTCAATACTATTCTCAGACAAAAGTAATCTTAAGCAAATTCAGTAAAACGCGCCATTTAACACTTGCAGAATCCTTGCACTCCTGAAGCATGTTTTGTTTACCCAAGTTCATGAGTGTGAAAGAAATATTGGTGGAACAAGTGGTTTAAGGCCTCATAATTTTTTAAAAGCTGATCTTGGAAAGATATTCACAGACTGTTGAACAATAAACATTTAAAACTTCAGAAACAGCATAAGAAGTGCTGGGACCTAAATTGAGTTATATTGTTTGGGCAAGTTGAAAGTGAAGTAAGTTTAGCATTTGAATAATTTCTGTGTTTCACTTCCTGTGCACAATTTACTTTCTGCAGAGTGATGTGAAACCATGCAATAAACCTGCAGTCTGCTTGGCTGATGTCTCAGGTTCCAGTTTATGTCAGCTTTGATGGGTGCACTTAAAACAATTTGATAACATGACATTCCCCAATGTCCAAATACAGCTGAAGCAGAGTGCACCAGCTGTTGCTTTGACTGGTGATCAAGAATCTCCCAGATAAAGGCAATCTCATGTAAATCTGCCATGAAAATGGAAATCCTCTCATGTGAAGCTGTATTTTTCCAATTTTCCACTGCGATATAGAGGAAAGTCAAAAAAAGCAAACCTGAAAACACACATTAATAAGAGATGTTCTGAAGCTGAAAAAAGTAGCGTCTTCATTAGGATGGGGTCCTGTCCTTCTGTTTTAATTGTTCTGCCAGTTATATCATCAAGAATTTCAAGGACGGACTTTTTAAAGCTTAGTGTAGTTGTAGAAAGTCTGCTGATATGTGAGGGAAAATTATTTTCTCTCACCTTCCCACAAATTGCTGTTCCTTCCCTTGACTCCTTGGTTGCATAATGTTTATGTGGGCAGATGTTCCCAGAATTCCCCTCTCTGCATGGGACCTCTTTACAGCCCCAGCAGGCAGCCAGATTTTGCAGTGCAACCCAAACATCGAGACTTAAACTACAAGCAATCTGTTTCACTCTAGCTAAGGAAATAAAAGTTCTGCAACTGTCAAGGAGAGATGTATTAGTTTGGCCATGCCTAAAATGCTTTGGGAGGTTTTCTGAAAATAAACATACCAATCTCGCTCTGAGCCCTGTTGTATGGGGAGATTTGAAAATGTGTGGCTTTTGTTTCCAAATTTAATGCAGCCAACAGGTAGAACCTATTCAAAAGGACTTTTATTTTTTCCTAAGGGGCTGGGGAGTTCATTAGAAATAATTGCACATATACTCTGCTGGAGTTAACAAATGCTCAGCAAGCTATTATAGTGTATAACAGCAGTCTATAGCAATTTAGGGGTACTGAACAGCCCTAAGATTAACCACATTTGTTCATCTTGAATTTAGAAATGTCTCTCTGTTTTTTAAGCTATTCCAGGATAAATTGTCATTTAGACTGAACTGTTTGCCTCTGCATGCATTTCTTGTACTGTTAGATGAGCCAAAACAGGTCACCAGTTTGAATCAGCCTGTCCACCCCTCCCCTCTGAACAATATCTCTACTTCCTTTCATGCAAGCAGACAAAATCTGAGTTTTAGACTTGTCATCAGCAAGAAGAATAGGAACTTGTTAGACCATCGTTTTGATCTCAGGCTTGTTTAAAATCTCTGACTTAGCTCAATTCTGTATCCCTGACCAAGGATCATTCTAACTAAGGACCCTAACTAAGGATCATTCTGGACAACATGAGTGAAATGTTATGACAGTAGAATTAAGGTCTCATTAACACAGGTAGGCTATAGGCTGCTCCTGTAACTGGAAAGCAGAGAAAAGCTGTGCTCCTTTTAGTCCTTTACTAACCCACAAACAATAAATATACTGATTGAAAACTTCAGGCAATCCCAGCCACTGAAAGATAATGTAATATGGAATTCTTATTCATCAGGCATAATACAAACATTTTATTTTAGTAAGCATA
>NW_009649706.1:1023889-1073296 GCF_000708025.1 Charadrius vociferus
TCCTGCTGATTCCTCTGTCCCCAATGCCCTCGTTCTCCCCTTTAGCGGGCTTTGAATTTATAGCAGCCTAGGATTTGTTGGTTTTTGACTAATTCTGTATGCAAAATTCTAGCCACAGTGACAGTCCTTTCTCTCAGGTAGGTATATTTCCTTTATTTCTCCTTTCTCCTTGCCCTTCCCTTTTCCCTTCTGCGTTGCTTGATCAAATACAAGGATGTTCTTTTTGCTTGCTTCTGTACATTTCTTGCCAGTTTTCTTCACCTCAGTGCTTAGATTCTCATTCTCTTTCTTTGTGAAAAAAATCGCATAATGTTCCCTGATCATCTTTCATATGCCTTATGTCTGTTTGTTTTCAGTGATTTGTGATTTTCACAAGATCTTGTAGTTAAAAGTATTATTTGTCATTAACTCAATATATTTAATGAAGCCTATTGCTGGTTACTAGCTATAACATGGGAAAATGACATCACAGGTTCTTTTCCACTAACCAGCTACACCCTTACTCTGCAGCAAAGCATCCTTTTTCTCTGAAAAGAAAGGTTATTACTCTGGCAAACCATTATGTAAGAGCCCTGTTCAGTGCAAGGAAAGGACAAAAGCTTTTCAGGAAAATGTTACCTCAGAAAATCTCAAACTTAAGTTTTTCTTAAACAAAAGGCCTAGCTTTTCTTAAAGTTTTTCTTTTCTCTCATTCACGCCCTTTTCCTGTCTTTTGAGGAAATTTTCCTAAAAAGTCAGGCAAGGGTTCTCCTCAAAGTTTTAGAGCTCATGTTTGCAACTGCAGCACACTTCCTAGCATATTTCCTATAATTCCTGCTCACTCAAAGGAAAATTTGGATCAACACGTTTCCTCACCTAGTGCTTTGTCTGGAAAGAAAGCAGACTTCCCCTCTATCTTTTTAATTATTGCATTAAAAAGTGAGTGTATAATTAAAGCAGTAATGAAAGCAGATATTTTCTAGAATGCACTCCTATTCTAAAGATACATCTATGTTTTTCAAAATCCATTCATTGCTTTCAACATAATTGAAATTCCCTTGGACGTGTGTCCCTTTGAACTAATTTCTTAAGGGATTATAATTGCATTTTATGGCACTCTGTGTGGTAATTTTTCCTCGCAAACTGAATTAGTATCTTAAACGTTGTCCTCATCCTTACTGTGAAGCTTTCACTGGGAGGGCACTCCTAGTAGGTAAAGCCTGAGAACTGTGGTAGCTAGGCATATGCAACACTCCCCTTACAATAATTATTGTGTTACTTGTTCCCTGCTGAGTGGCCATAAATGATACCATGCCCAGACCAAAATATCCTGCCAAAAAAAAAAGAAGTGCTTCTAGCACCTCCTCTCCACAGTCCTTGTGACTACTTTGAATTCCTTGTTGAATGTCACTGAAACCATACTTTTCTCATGAGGACTGGCCACTCCAGATAGCAGCCAAAATAGAAAACCAACCTTTGAAAAAAGAGATAAAGAAATAGCCAGTCTGGGTCACATCCCTTTAGTTGTGAAGTATGAGGTTGTTTTCATTTATGGCAATATTCAACAATGTTCTACTGGGAGATATGGGTTTGAAAACCGGTTTATTGCATCAGGGTTGCGGTGTTTTGCGAGTTTGTGTCAGCATGTAATTGGATGTTACCAGTAACACTTACAGTTACTTGGCACAGATGATGCTCCAAATCACTGCTTGTAATCTGACACGTCTCAAAGGACTTTCTAAGTGTTTGTTTGGAGACAGCTGGCTAGCTTAGGTTGACCCACTGAACTTTTTTATCTCTAAAAGGTGCTTGAAGGATTAGTGGCAGCTGTAGGCTAGTGTTATCCTTTAGAAAACATAGGACACGGGTGTCTCAGTATGCAACTTTGAATGTGGCTGCCCAGTATACACTTTCAGGTAACAGGAGTCTTGAACTATCAACTCTCAGAAATAGCCACTGATGAAGTGTTCCTTCCCTTCTCTGTAGATCCAGCACCATACTGGTAATATCCTTCTCTAACACAGCCTTTTTGAAAATGTTTGACTCCAACTTACTATCAGTTCCTAACACAGCAAGCCCCTTGTTCATTTCTAGACATCGTTAGATGTCTGCTTGTGTTAGATGAGATGACAGGTATGCTTCCCATTCAAAAGTGATAGATGGGAAACATTGTGCTATCACCCGCTACTAACAGAAAGAGTACTACAGCAGGCAGTTTTTCATGGATAGCTATAAACAGGCAGGCCAATTTAGATCTCTTTAGGAGTGCTGTGCTACTTACGGGCATGTCACGTTGTCACTTTACATGACAGCCTTTCCATGTTTCTAGTTGCTGTATTGACAATTAAGCTGTGGTACTATTCTGCTAAAAATTTGCCAGATATTCCAATCTTGATTTTTCACTTTTTATGCACAGATTTCTGCTATTAGTTTGCCTTAAAGCCATCATCAAAATAACAACAACAAAAATCCATAAATCTACAACTGGCTAAGAAACAAATTGTTGTCTCAAGTCTTTATACCTCCAACTCCTGTTACAGGCCACTGCAGTGGGACCAATATAATGTATTTGAATTAGACCTTCTGAAGTCAGCAGTGAACACTGATGTGTTCATTGATGAATTTTCTTTTGTTACAGACTTGTTTTGAACTGTTTCATGCATCAGCCAGTGTTAGCTATCACATTGCTTATGAAGTGTTAAGCTCCTTTTATGAAGTCATTGTATACTTCACCACAACTCACACCAAAGAAAGAATGAATGCTATTCAAAACATAAGCAGTGGAGAGTGAAATGCAACTTATTTAATTATGTTTGGATAGGGGTCTATATGACAGAAAATGGAGAAGGCGGCAATGCAGGGTGAGATAATGAGCAGTAAGCCATAAACAACCAGAGAAACCGCACATGGTGTTACAGCAAAGGCAATGCTCAGTCTGTCGTGTAATGGCTGGCAGGATGTTTGAAGTTTTGATTGAAGTAACCAACTCCAGTTGCTTGATTCCTTCTCTGTTCAGGGAAACGGGATGTTGTGTTCTTTGCAGATAACTGCGATTGCTCCTCAGTGGCAAGACACATTCATCACTTTCACTTTCCACTGCAACCTGCTCATGGAATCCCACACTCTGACCAGCTATGCAGGTCAGAAGGGTTAGTATTATCAAACATCTCAAATTGAAAATTTGCTGTATTGGGCACTGGGCACAAGCAAGAAAGACAGACTTCACTGTTAATCTGATCTTCCAGGCTAGGAAAACGTTCTGCCCAAGTCATTCACTATGTTGTCATACAGCAGTAGAATCCATGCAGCTATTTGCTGTGCAGAAAAAGAGGTTTCTTTTCACTTTCTCCAGGCTGGTTCTATTTTTTATTCCAACTTACCTGGTATGTAGAAGACTTTTTCTTGGGTCATTCGTATTGCTCAGCAAATGCAAAAGGTCTTACAGGTAGTTTATTACCTTCTTTCATTGCCCTTCTCATTGTTACAAGTTTAATCTCCAAACAGTTCCAACAGGAGGCATACTTAGGAATAATCTATACCCTATTACATGTAGTTTGTAGAGTGGTAGGACACCTATTTGGGAGGAAAAATGTCAAGAAGAGGTAATTAAGCTCTACAGCTCGATGCTTGCAGCACTCCCTTAGTAGGTAACAGATGCCTGAATTCCTCAGGTTGGGAGGCTCTGTCCCAAGCTTTCCAGATCCCGAGGTCACAGGGACTGCATCGTATGTATTCATTCAATGATGTTTTTAACAGAAAAGGCTCCACGCACTAAAGGGGGAGAAAGGCTGACTGTTCAGTGCACTGCTTATTTGATACTTAAATTGAGTATCCAAAACACTACTGATTTGAGAGATGCCAAGAAAGCAAGTTTCCTTCTTACATTTCATCAAGTTTTTTTTTCTGACCCTGTTTGGAAACTGCTCACAGAGGGTTATAGGAACAGAAACTAGGATACAAGGAAAGGGAAACGCCTCATATGTTTTAGAGGTCAAAGAAGGTTTTGCTTAACTTCTTGAGTAATAGTTTGGCATGGTTGTTATTTTATTCAAATTATAGCATGTCTTCCACTGCAGGTATTACTGGAATGACCCCTGAGTTTGGTGTATCTTAATTCTCTCTTGTCCTCTGAAACAGGTCCAGTTATATAAATTGTTACTTTTACTCCCTATGAAAATGTGGTATTTTCTCCAGCTTTTACCAGTATGGGGCAACATTTCTGATCTGGTGTAATGCTTTAAATTACCAGATCTATTTTGCATTGATTGGCCACTAAATAAACCTAGACAAAAGCCATCTACACTAGAGCTGGACAATTCAGGATCATTAATCAAAGTGTGTTTTTGTTACCGTTTTACTGCCTAACCCTACTATTAACTTGTCACAGCTGGGTTGCTTTTATGTTTTCACACACTGTGTGATGGATTAAACTAGTTAGCTGGCTAGATAGATTATATGCATTAACACTTAACAGCTTTGCTCAAGCACTGCACAAAGCACAAGGCTTGCCTTATATAAAGCTTTAAAGGATCTGATTTTCTGTGTTTTGTTCTGTGTTGATTCTTTTCTCTGGCCATGGCTAAATAATGGAAATAAAGGCACATTTGAACAGAAACATCTGATTGTATTTCTTGGGAGGTTCTTACTGAAGTTTAATAGACAGAATTGCTGAGATTCCACTCTTCTACAATAACCATATTCTTATTTTTATCAAAACTACTTATAAACTCCTGAAGCAATCTAATTCAATTTGGGGTCAGTTTGCTGCTTTTCATTCTCTTCCGGAGGTTGGAACCCTTTTCACTATTAAGGTAATTAATTGTGCTACCTTGGTTTGCACTGTTTAATTGACCATCACCCCACAGATGCAATAATATGGAAGCTTTTTGGGTGAAGTCATGAAAGTCTAAAATTTATGATTCTGGAACCTTTACAGACCACAACCATGGAACATGCCGTTCAATAACTATCCACAAGGGCATCTCTAGTTGTCCTTATTCTATCCCAGCTACATCAGTGTTGATTTAAATGTTTGTTTTGCACTGATGTTTATGTACTGATGCTTTCTCTGCTTGGCAGTATTTCATGTACTTTGGTTTGCCTGCAGCAGTCATCTTCTCCATGGTTTCAAGGCTGACATCCAAGTGCCTGTCTAAGACCTGGCCCCATGCTTCCCCTCTTTCTCAGAAAGGGTGGGATATTAGGGGCTTTCCGGCCAGACCTCACAGAATCACAGAATTGTCTAGCTTGGAAGGGACCTTTAAGATCATCAGATTCAACCATCAACCTAACACTGCCAAAACCACCACTAAACCATGTCCCTAAGCAAACACGTCTACCCATCTTTTAAACACCTCCAGGTATGACAATTCCACCACTTCCCTAGGCAGCCTGTTCCAATGTCTGATAACCCTTTTGGTGAAGAAACTTTTCCTAATATCCAATCTAAACCTCCCCTGGCACAACTTGAGGCCATTTCCTCTTGTCCTATTGCTTGTTATTTGGGAGAAGAGACCGACCCCCACCTCTCTACAACCTCCTTTCAGGTAGTTGTAGACAGCAATAAGGTTTCCCCTGACCTTCCTTTTCTCCAGGCTAAACAACCCCAGTTCCCTCAGGCACTCCTCATAAGACTTGTGCTCCAGACCCCTCACCAGCTTTGTTGCCCTTCTCTGGACATGCTCTAGAATCACAATGTCTTTCTTGTAGTGAGGGGTCCAAAACTGAACACAGTACTCGAGGTGAGGCCTCACCAGCGCTGAGTTCAGGGGTACGATCACTTCCCTAGTCCTGCTCACCTCATTATTCCTGATACAGGCCAGGATGGTGTATCTTGGCCACCTGGGCACACTGCCATCTATCTACCAACACCCCCAGGTCCTTTTCTGCTTAGGGCAGCTTTCCAGCCACATTTCCCCAAGCCTGTAGTGCTGCATGGGGTTGTTTTGACCTAAGTGCGGGACCTGACACTTGGCCATGTTGAATCTCATACCATTGGCCTCAGCCCATCGATTCAGCCTGTCCAGATCCCTCTGTAGAGCTTTCTTACCCTCAAGCAGGTCCACACTCCTGCCTAGTGCTTGCCTGGTATGAAAACTGCAAGCATCCTCCCATCAGATAACAGTGATTATGTATACAGGTTAAGCTTCACTGGTTGTAGGTGTCGGTGGTAGCAAGTGTTTGCAATGGCCTACAGACAGTACTTCTTGAAATACCATGCTTCCTTTAGCTCAGATGGCCTGATGGAGGCACACTGTGGTATTTAGATTTGACAACTAGTCCAAAAGGGTAGGTAGCCAAGCCTACTAGGCAGAACCAGGAACACATTAAACAAAATACTGTAACATCTTTTCACCTTAACAATGAAAAGATAGTACTTACAAAAGTGGCCATGCAGTACAGGGTGCTAGGGTGATTAGCTCTGCGTATTTATTTCTGAGGGGTGGCACCAGCACAACTGATTGTTTTCGTTGTAATCTATGCACTTTTAAGGCAGCTCCACCTGTGCTATCATTCTTGTGCACCTTCACTAGGCTGTTACACAGCACCTGGGCATTTGCGTGACTGACCCTGGGCCTCCTAGTACCATCCCATTCCTGGGTTTTCCAGACCTCTGCCAGCCTGTGCTCTCTGCTCTGCCTGCAATGTCTCTGACAGGTCATTGCTATAGACAGGCTTAGTCTCAGGTTACTGGGACTTTACACAATTGGGCTTAAAAGTGTCTATGGATGGGCTTATTTATACAGGCACAGTTAATATTTTGTAGCGTCTTGATGTTGTAAGCAATCCAATCAAAACTCTGTTGTTGGAATGGGCTACAGCTTCTTTCCTTTGAGGTTATAACAACCCTGTGCAATTCCTGAACCGTATTTGTTGTACTAAAAGATAAGTAGGTGGAGTACTCTTAGAACAATTGCATAATGAGTTCTCACATAAATCCCAGACTGAACAACACTTATTTCGTATTTGTGATGCTTTGATCAGGGCCAGGAAGGGCTCCTGCATAGCTGGAAATATTTGAAGCACATAAGCACATGAGTGAAGATTGTCCCTCAGCTAAGGTGAATGATACCAGGTGGGTGAAATAGACAGTAATGAAACACATATGGAGAGAGTAAAAAGCATCTGTTAAAGCTAGCCCCTGTTTAATTGCGGTAGAAGAGGTTATGGGTATCATGGAAGTGGTGAGCTTTAAAGATGGACAGACACAGTAATATTTCCTGTGCTGACAGAGCGACATAAGTATGAGAAGGAGGGTCATATCAGTTGGAAATATATGGCAGCATGATAAAGAAATAGAACTTGATGAAGAACTTTAGATTTTGCTCCCAAAACTTACAAAAGTGTTAAACATATTTTTAAAGGGAACTGTGCAAAATTGGGATTTGGAGCTTAGAGAAATAGTATTGTTCCTTTTAAAAATAACTGCAGCTAAGTATACACATTCTTCTGGTTAAATACCTTCCTAAATCCAAATTTGTGGTACAGTAACAGATCATAATCTAGTAAAGGAATAGAATTCAAATCAGAAGTCTGATTATATAGGTATTCATTCCTGTTTCAAGGATTTCCTACATTATTTCTGAGAGATAGAAGTAATTTGGATTTAGGAATAAAATTGCCAAGTAATAATGCATAAAGTACCCATAAAGTTTGTGTTTGGCTTTGTTTTGTATCATTTTCTCCCATTAGTACTTTTTTTTTAATAAAAAGGGATGTTTTTATAAATTAATAGACTAAGAAGGTAATTTTTTCCCAGTCTTTTTCTCATAAGTGAGAACTACAAAGAAAGAAAAGATTAAATCTTAGACTCTTCTTTGGTCTTTTCAAGGACATAATGTGATGTGACAACCACTTTTCATCTTTTGAGAAGTCATTTGGTCTTATCACTTTGGAGGAAGCTGGGATCTTCACTCAGTTATTCCCTTACCAGAGTAGGGGCTAGGAAATGGATGAGGAAATGTCCTCTGTACAGCCACTTTTCTATTGGTACTTGCAGTAGAACTACTGTTGAAGTAGTGGAGGTGTGGAACTGAGCACTCTTAGGCTAGCAGTAACTTATCACCTCCTGGGAGCAGGGAGGAAGCAGAGAAGAAATTTGTTTCCAGCAGGATTCTCAGGTGCATAGCATCTCTCGGAGACTGTAGCTTTAATATTATGCTGCAAAAGTCTGCATCTCTGCCCTTGTTACAAGCAGTTCTGGTTTGCTGTGTATGTACATAGATTTCAAATTATTCCCCTTTAAAATTCTCTTATCACTTTTACAGGCAGGTATCTGAATAAAAAATTAGTATCTAGTAACAATGCCTGGGGCAAGTGATGCTGACATCAAACACAATGCAAAATCAACGTGAAAAGAAACAGCGATTCCTGTCCAGCACCACCCTCAGAACTCACTAGTCTCAGACTGTCTTTTGAAGAGTGTATAACTACACTGACAAATTGCTTGATGGTTTTGTGATGTGGATTAATGTCCACAAGAGGCTAGGGTGAGATCACTGAACCTGTGTTCAGTTGTTCCCTAATCAAAAATTCTAGCTCACTTTGCCTGAATTGAAAGGTCTGAGTGACTTAATGTTTTAACCCACTGCACTGCCAATATCCCAGGTATTATTGCTTTCTCCTTAAGTCTGTAATACCGTCACAATGACTGCCACCTCCTTGGCAATGCAAGGAGAATGAAAGCATAAAAGTAACAAAGCATTAAACAGTTGAGCAGCTATTCTGTGTATACACGCACCAAAAAAGCACCCTTTCTGAAAAGACCAGCCTCAAAAAAGTGCTAAAATTGCATCAAATGAATCTCTTTTTCAGGAAGCATAAAAGGCACATGTCATAGTTCCTCCCACATGAATGGCCTAGCTCCTGAGATCTTCACTGACTTCTGTGGTTTGTAAGTGGGCCTATAAGTAAGTTCTTTCCTGAGAGATTCCACGACTGGGTCTATTCTTCTAACTTATTATTCATTACCTCTTAAGATTCCTCAGTAAAGCCAGTCATTTTCATCCCAGAAAATAACAAGCAGAGCAGCACATCCAGTTATGTTACACTGACAAGATGTCAAGAAAATGAAAACAAATGGTTTGAGTAGTCCTTCAGGGGATAAAGAGTTCAGTTACTAAGCTACCCACCAGAAACTGTGATTTAGTCATCTGGGATGATTTTATTTCTTTTTTTTTTCTGTAGGTTTAATCACATAAATCTCTGTTTTATTGCTAGAGAGATATCAGAGAAATTTGGGACTGATTTTGGCATGTCCAGAGTTTGTGGCCTGTGGACTTGGGTAAAGGAAGAAGCATTAGCACAGCATTAGCTGTGTCCTTATTTGCTCAGGTTTGTGAGCACATGTGTATTTTTAGATTGCCATGCAAAAAGGTGGGTGACCTACTTGGTGATATTCGTACTGTTATGTACTGTTATAAATAAAACATGCCAAAAAACTTTCCCTCTCTGAATTTCTGTTTGAATCCTTTACTTCAGGTCACTTAAAACGTTAATTAAAATGGACTGAATGAGTTATGAAGGAAGAGAAGTGAAAATGCAAATCGTTTTGCCCTGTGTATGTAGAAAAGAGAATTATTCTAGTACAAATATGGAGCATGGAGACTTGTACTTACCTTCTGTTAAACATCCTAAATGAATCATCTTCACTTCTACTATGCATAGGTAATTCAGACATGTGAAATGTCTATACTGCTATTTCCTCACCCACAGGTGTGGAGTGTTGCTTAAGGTGCTTAGGGTTGCTTTGGCTTGTTGATGTTTGGCTGGGAAATATAGACCAAAGTGTTTGTGTAGGTATTTAAATCCCCTTTACAGAACTTCGTGTAAATTGTGAAAGACAGGGATTTATAGCATAATAATTACTCATAACCAGTGCTGTACTGTACACTCTTAGTTTTTACGAACTCATTTTCAAAGTGGATGTGAAAAGCAACATTGTGACTTCACGGTCCAGGCTTTTGCATGTTAAACTCCCAGGCTCCCAGATTAACATTATCATTAGCAGTGATGAGACTATAGAGCTTCAGCAGTGCCAGGGAGATGCATCAGGAGCTATAGATGCTTTCCATCTTACGGCACTAGCCGAAGTCTCACGTGGGCTATTTGCTGTCCAACCCTGAATTAATATACTTGAAAATGCTAGCTATAGCCCTTGACTGCTGAATGGAAGCTGTACATGCTCTTATCCTTTACAAGTGCTGCAGTGTGCTGTGGTGGGTTGACCTTGGCTGGACATCAGGTACCTGCTAAGCTTCTCTGTCACTCCCCCTCTTCAACTGGACAGGTGGAAAAAACATGGCAAAAGGCTCGTGGGTCAAGATAAGGACAGAGGAATCACTCAACAATTACTGTCACAAGAAAAACAGACTTGGCGTGGGGAAATTAATTTAATTTATTGCATTTAAAAGTTGGAGAAGGATAGTGAGAAATGAAAACAAATCTTAAAACACTTTTCCCCAAGCCCTTCCTTCTTCATGGGCTCAACTTCACTCCCAAATTCTCTACCTTCTGCCCCAGAGGGGCACAGAGGGACAGGGAATAGGGTCAGTTGTGGTCAGTTCATTACATTCTATCTTGGTTTCTGCTTCTTTCTCATGCTCTTCCCCTGGTCTAGCATGGGGTCCCACCTATGGCAGACAGTCCTCCATAAACTTCTCCAACATGGGTCCTTCCTATGGGCTGAAGTTCTTCATGAACTGTTCCAGCATGAGCTCTTTCTATGGGGTGCAGTCATTCAGAAACAGACTTACTCCAGTGTGGGCACCTCTCCATGGGACCACAGGTCCTTCCAGGAGTCTGCTTCAGCACAGTGTCTCCAGAGGGTCACTGCCTCCTTTGGGTGTATCCACCTGCTCCAGGATGGGGACCGCCTCCCTGGGCCTCCCTACACCATGGACCTCCATGGGCTGCAGGGGGACAGCCTGCCTCAGCATGATCTTCACCACAGGCTGCAGAGGAATCTCTGCTCTGGTGCCTGGAACACCTCCTCCCTCTCCTTCTTCACTGACATTGCTGTCTGCAGAGTTGTTTCTCTCACATATTCTCACTCCTTTCTTGGCTGCTGTTGTGCAGCAGTTTTTTTCCCCTTCTTAAATAGATCACAGGCACGCTACCACTGTTGCTGATTGACTCAGCTTTTGCCAGTGGCATGTCTGGTTTGGAGATGGCCAGAACTGACTCTGACTGACATGGGGGAAGCTTTTGGCTTCTTCTCACAGAAACCACCCCTGTAGGTCCCTCACTACCAAAACATTGCTATGAAAACCCAATACATGCATTGCATCTTTCTCAAAACATGAAGAAAAACATTCTGCTTGTCCCTCTGCCATATGGTCTCTTCTTCAGATCAATAGGATTTAGATTGCTAGGGAATCACGATATTAAAGCCAGGGAATCATAGAATCATAGAATACCAGGTTGGAAGGGACATCAAGGATCATCTGGTTCAACCCTTCTTGGCAAAAGCACAGTCTAGACAAGATGGCCCAGCACCCTGTCCAGCTGAATCTTAAAAGTGTCTGATGTTGGGGAATCCACCACTTCCCTGGGAAGATTATTCCAATGGCTGATTTGACAAATTTTCCCTCGTGTCCAGTCGGAATCTCCCCAGGAGTAACTGGTACCCATTATCTCTCATCTTTTCCCTGTGACTCCTTGTAGAAAGGGAGTGTCCACCTTCTCTGTAGCCACCCTTTAAATACTGGAACATGGTGACAAGGTCTCCCCTAAGCCTTCTTTTCTCAAGGCTAAACAAACCCAATTGTCTCAGCCTTTCCTCATATGACATGCTTCCCAGTCCTTTGATCATCTTTGTGGACCTTCTCTGGACCCTCTCCAGCCTGTCCACATCTGTGGGGTCCAAAACTGAACTCAGTGTTCCTGGTGTGGCCTGACAAGTGCTGAGTAGAGTGGGATAATGACTTCTTTATCTATGCTGGTGATGCCTTTGTTGATACAACCCAGCATCCAGTTGCCTTTCTTTGTGGCAACAGCACACTGTTCAGTCATAGAATCATAGAATGGTTTAGGTTGGAAGGGACCTTAAAGATCATCTAGTTCCAACCCCACTGCCATAGGCAGGGACACTTCTCACTAGACCAGGTTGCTCAAAGCCCCATCCAGCCTGGCCTTAAACACCTCCAGGGATGGGGCTTCACAACTTCTCTGGGCAACCTGTTCCAGTGCTTTACCACCCTCAAAGTGAAAAGTCTTCCTAATATCTAATCTAAATCTACCTTCTTCCAGTTTGAAGCCATATTGAGCTTGTTGTCTACCAGGACCCCCAGGTCCCTTTCCACAAAGCTGCTCCCCAGCTGGGTAAATCTCAGCCTGTGCTGCACTTCTGGATTATGTTTTCACAGGTGCAATAATATGAAGATATTAAACAGCCTTGGGCCCAGCATCGACCCCTGAGGGAACCCCCTCGTGACAGGTTGCCAGTTTGAAAAAGAGCTGTTTACCACCACCCTCTGGCTGCGGCCTCTCAGCCAGTTCCCCACCCACCACACAGACAACTTGCCTACAGCTATGCAAAGTTTTCCTCACTTTGTTACAAAAACTTTGTTTATGGTCGCAGCTTGCAAGAAGTTTCAGAAAAACTCAGGAAACATGTGACAACATGAATTTTGTCTGGTTTCAGAAGCAAACATTCTTCTCTCCTGTCTTCTCAGGAAGGATACTTAGAGGGACTGTGTTTTATACGTGGATGAATGAAAGTAGATATTATTTCCACCTGTTATTATTTGAACAGTAGTCTCATGTTCCTGTAATATAATATGTCTTAGTGTGTTTACAGCATTTTGAACTGCATTTATGGCATTTTAAACTATAGATTAATTTGTAATAGGTGTTCCTAAACCAGAAAATAGAGAGAAGCCTTACAAAATTCATACAAATTGAAAACATATATAGAATTTTCAGCCTTATTTTCTAAGTCCTTCTATGAAAATTACAAGTATTTGAAAGCAGGATCTTGAAATGGAAGTGCCACTTCAGCTATGTTGTGCTGTAACTCACGTGGTACTTCAGTAATATGATGGATTTTTACAAGGCAATTCTTCCTAAAAGTTATTTTATCTTCCCTGTTTTCAATCAGCCTTATAGAAGCTGAAGTACTGGTTTAACTATTCTTCTCATGACCCTCTTTTCCAATAGCTCACATTCAAAGCAAAGAGGAAAATTTCATATAAACTGGAGCAGCCATTTGTATATGACATGTTTGGGTCTCAGAGTTCTAACTTTCTGGAGTTAGTAATTAGGCCATGAACTACATCCCATTTTGAAGGAATTTCAGTGTTTAAAGTTTATAGAGGGGAATAGTTGATGCAGACATTTTCTTTCTCCTGTTATAATTGTCTTTTCACTAACAGTGTATTAAACTTCAATGGAAAGTATCTTGAGGCCTGCTTAAAACATGGGCACTCTTTATTAAGTACATTATGTTACTTCTCCCATTGCTAAGTGTTAGCAAGGAGGATAGCTTAGATATTTAAAATCATATGGAAGCTATGCTGGAATGACTATTAATTTTTTAATAAATGGTTTGATAAAATCCAAGATACAGTGGAAGACCAAGAATTTTAAGTTGCTGCTAAATGTGGGGAACTTTCTGTTGTGTTTGTTCTAAGGAGAGGCAGGAATTTAAAAAACCGTGATTAGGAAAGTGAGCTCTTTATTTCTTGCTGAAGAAGACCTTGTATATTAGTTTTCAAAGGCTTTTCTGTTACAGTGTTCTTTAAAAGCAGCTGGAGAACAGATGCCACTATACTGGGTAGCCTTTCCTCTTTTGACTGTGGTGAGATGTACTACTTGAGATCTTGCACATTTTATTTTGGCTCTTCCTAAGCCAGTGGTGAGTATTCACTGACTATGCAGTCCTGATTAAATCCCTATTACCAGGCATTCTGACATTGCTCAAGAGATCTCTAAATCAAGACTCCAGTGTCTTTATAAAGCAAACGTTGCAACTGAAGCAGAAATTATGAGGTTGATGCCGGAATTGCAGGATGACATTTATGGTTTCTACTGTGCAGGAGGTCAGATGTTCATAATCCTTTGAAGTCTATGGGTTTCTCCTCTCTTAGGGGACACACTACCCCCCCCATGTGATTAAAGACTATATTCTAATGCTACTCACTGATATTCCTTGGTATGCTCATATGAATAGCTAATGTCAGATTAGCTTGTTTACCACAGTGTGTAAAGACGCATTTTTGTGTGCATGCAGTCTCTTCCCAGAGAAGGAAATAAATATCTAAAGGGAAACAGAAAGGCTCAGCAAGCTCCTTCTGGGCTTTCACTTCAAAGAAAAATTTTGTTTATTTGCTTCTCTGTCCCCACCAGAGAACTCTTGGGAAACCCCTCATTTTCCCCCAGAGTGCCCTGCTGTTAAAACACATGGGATTAATGAAGTGCAAGCTGTGCAAATGCTCTAGTAACCCAGAACTTCCAGTGTGGAGGCCCTGGCTCTGAACTTGCCGATCCCTGAACCCATATTTGACATTGCCGTCTTCGACATTGCCATCTTCAATAGCTCATTGATGGTACTAGCAAAAGGTATTCTATCTTTAAAACTTAAACTTTAAACATCCACTAAGCATGGATGAGAAGTGGAATCTCACATCAAGAGACTAATTCTAATTAGACGTATATTTACTCATTTTTTCCCCTGACAGTTGTATCTGTCAGCATATATCCTTGTGCCATGGTACAAACCCATGACTCTGTTTGCTCATGCGATAGCTGATATTGCAAAGGACATTGTGTTTATTGCATGCCTGATACCTTTGCACGTGTGACTGTGTTTTAGCGTGCCTGAGATCCTTTTCACACAGCTTTTAAATGCCATTTTAATCAAGAAAAAAAGTATGTAGCTAGAATTTCTTTTCATATCTGCTTAGTCTCAGGCATAGTAATATGACAGCTTAATGTTTTGTTTATATGCCCTGTCTGCAGATTTCCTCATCTCCTGTGGAATGTGATTCTGAGAATTTACATGTGATTTTTTTCAGTACATATGATTCAAGTTTTGTCTTTACTGATTTTGTTACCCATGCCACCTTTGTGTATTATAAATTTTCTTACTGGAAAATCTCCATACATCTTAATAAATAGGTGAAGTAACTGCCAAGCAAACTTCATGTATATCCTGAAAACTATGAAATGCAAATGTTTTTCAGCAGAAAACAGATTTGGTAAAAGAATCATTCAGTTACATCTTTGAGGTGACACAAGGAATTGATTAAGAACGTAGTTGTTCTTTGTTTTATTTATAAGTTTTGCTACTATTGACCCTTCAGGTTTTGTCTAAGGAAATCTTATTCAAGGGTAAAACATTAGAGCATCAATAACATATTTTCCCCTTAAAAGCTAGAATTGAACAGAAATGCATATTTTTCAGCGAGGATGACTCCTTTTGGAGAAGTATACACATGATTTTTGCAAAATCCAGTATTTGCTGAAAAGAAATTCTTGACTTTGTTTGCTTGTTTGTTTTGCTGTTTTTGTATGAGTGTTTCAGCAGTTGTTTCACTGCCTTGTGAAAATCACCTAGGGACTACAGTGAAGTAGCAATCTCCATCTCCTATATTCCTAAATCCCTCCTTTTAAAAACCACACTTGGCTCATGCAGAGCATGGTCATGTGCTGCAGTGTATTTCATTCTGATCAGGCCATTTGCTCACTAAGATTTCTTTTGTCTCCAAATGCCCAAACTAAGATAAAAAGCCATAACTTCCTGCATTAAAAGGACTGTAGAATTGCAAAGATAGTATGAAATAGGCATTTGGATTCCTTACTTAGACCTGGTGTAATCCCTTTTTCTTTTGAGCTTCAGTTTCTTGGACGATAGATGTTGGCGTGGTGTTTGTGGTGTAGCTTCTGCAAGCATCTATTGGCGAAGCAGTCCATTAGCTCATTTCAGATGACTTTGTGGATCATCACTAGCCATGGGTAAAACTGAAGCAGAGCTTCAGAGTCCCTGTCTTATGAACCTTACAGCCTGCACCTTTTTCCTGAGTGAGAAACCTCCCATAAATCCCCCTGCTACCTTTTCCAATGTCTATGGAAAGACTGCCAAGCAATGAGAGATTAAGAGAGTGATGAAGGGTTAGCTTATAACTTGCCTCTGGTCTAGTGCTAAATAAGTCCCCAAGACTCTGAAATGTAGGACACATCTCTGCAAATTGATCTGTGACTAGTCTTACTCTGTAGTGTTGTAGAATCTTTTCTCTAATTTAGAAATCAAGTGTACAGTCAGCAATGACTATTTATTGGCTGATTATCTGGAGGACTAATGTCAGCAGCCAGTGTTTTATTGACTAGATATGATTTTTTCAGAGGGGGGCTGATGAGATCATCTTCTTTTCTGTATTTATTATTATTAATGTTTCTCCTCCTCCAGTCATCTTGTTCAACAATGCAAATTATGGCATTACTAGGCAAATCTCTAGCCTAATTTCTTGCCATGTCTGAAGCATGTAATGCCTTGAAGACTAGCAGAAAACGTGTAATAAGTGTCAGTAAGTGACAGCTTTCTCTTTTTATTCAGTGAGTAATTTCACAACACAACTGTAAAGTTAACCTCATCTTGACATTCCTAATGTAAAGACACAACTTCAGATTACATGTTATTGCCCAGATTATTTAGAAAACAAAATCTACATCTCTGGTTGGTGTGATTCTCTTCTTGCAGCTACCTCACTCCTGAATTCCCTTGTGACAGCAAGGCATCTAGAAGAAGGATATGAAAGCCCCCTTTCAAATGGATATTTTGACTTTTTCAGAAAAGAGGACCACCAATTATTTACAATGTTTTGTTAGTCAGGGCATAGTTTAAACCCAAGAAGTCCTGGATCAACACTGCTTGGGTTTTCTAGGAACTTAAAAGATGAATGTATTCAACACTATGAATGTAGGTGGTTATTGTCTGGTGAAACAGATGGGGGAATCTATGCTTTAAAAGGTTTTCGAAATATGTGGTATTTTCAGAGAGGTTTAGGTGCTTTGCTCTTTTGCAAATTGTGAGCACTCGGGGTTGATAAAATAATGTACTGCAATGGATAGCTCCAGGGGGCAGGATTTGGCAGCTTAAGTGGAGGCTGATAGGCAGAATCTCTTAGTTTGTAATACAACCTCAGCGTAAGCTTGGAATTTTTTTTGTGAATCACCCTGTCAGTAAAGCCTTTGTTTTTTTGCCATCAACACTCTTGTCTGAACTAGCCTTTGTTACCTGCCATCTGTTTGGATCCAGAATCCTGGCTTGGACCCATCTTTTTTACTTTGAATATGCAGATGTTCCTGTTTAACAAATATGCGCCTTTGCTGCATGATAGTACAAAACATATATACTAGCCTTGTTACATAAAATACCGGCTCAGAAATGTACATTGCAGCAAAACATTCTCCAAGCTTCTCCCTTTTTTCAATCAAGTATAGATTTTAAGGTAATTTCCCTTTCTCTGTATCTTCCCTGAAAAGATACAGACAATGTCTATGCAGTTCCAGTTACGTTTCCTTTAGATTAGAATGACATATTTTTTCAGTCTCCAGTGTTTGCAGGTACATGCAGTGCTCAGCACTGACAATGTCAAACAGTAGTCAATTTGAGGATGATGGAGGATTAGAAGCAGTTTCTGCCACTCTAATCTGAGAAGCGCAATAAGCTTCATATTCTGTATTCTGACACTGTCTGTTGGAACTAAAATCAAAGAAAAGGGGAAAAAGTGCTCAACTTTGGTAAATGTCAGCTGAAGTTGCTAAAGCTTTCTATATATCAGGTTATGCCTTTACCCTGGAGGTCTTTCAACTTCACCATCTTGGATTTACAGAAAAGACGCATCACCATCTGTATGGGGCTAAATCAAGGAAAATGAGAAAGCTAAATTGTTAGCAAATTTTAACTTGCAGTCTGACCTTTTTTTCTTAAAAGCCTCTTAGAGATCCTCTTAGTTGCTTAGGGGACTTTTAGGCTCACATATATATTGCATGACTTGGGTATTTTCTGGACGAGGGGTGATAAAAGCAATAAATTAGATACATCTAATTGTTTTAGAAATAAAAAATAAATGTTTCAAGTCCACATATGAACCCATTCTCTACCATGAATGGAAGTCAATAAAGCATTTTCCTTTTTCACTAAGAAAACTAGCAATGATTATCTATTTAAGGGGCAGGGGATCTTTTTTCATCCTCCAGCTGTTAAGAGAGGATGCTTATTTTTCCAAAACAGCCGTAGGATATCCTTAAGGCAAATATTGATTATTTATTGCAAAAAGTTTTGAATAAAGACTGACAACATGCCCTCAGAAGTCATTATTTAATAGTGAAGCTGAAGGTGCTATGTGAAAAATATAACTACTGGAATCTAAAACACAGTAACAATACTGTTATCAAAAAGAAAAGAAGAAAAAAATATCTCGTATTTTCTTGTCTACTTGGAAATTATTTTCTGTTTTCAGTACAGTTTCAGGTGGATGCATAAGACTGCGCTAGACCTGAGGATTGAAGATATGGACGGATATAAAAAATGAAACTATTTGTTAATTAATAACTGTGGTCCAGGTGTTTTGAATCTTTCTACAGACCAATAGGTCTTTGGAAAACAGAGAACTTATGCAAAGTGCTCTTTGTCTTTGAATCATTCTGTTACCTTTTCTGTGGGAGGAAACCAGGGAATTGTATAGTGAGATGAAATAAATACAGGAATTTGAAGTGTATTTCTCTGTTTTAAGCAAACGTACCAAAGGGAAAAAGGGGTATTCATCAATAGATCTGTGTCTTACCATTAGTTACCAGCACTACTTTCTATACGGTTTGTACAGCTATTTACCGTAGTAACAGTGTAGCTCTTGGTTGTTCTGTCATAATGTTGCATTTTGTTGTAGCAACTCTAAGAGTTTGGGTTATATGCAGTTAAGTCTTGGCTGCTGGTCCATGGTTACACCTGAAGCAGAATAGTGTATGTGTTTTAGCACTATTTTTAAAGGTTATCCTAATTTTACTGGGTTTTGTAACCAAGCAGTACTTTTGTTATTACTAGCATCCCAGAAAAAAAACTATTGACTGGGAGAGGGTGCATGAAAGAAGAATTTTACAAATGAAAAAATTCAGAAATAATGTACCACCCAATAAAAACCCAATCTGTTATGTAACAGAAGGCTTAAACTGATATCTCAATTAGGTGAGGTGCCTGAGCATTTGCCTTTTGCAAGAAAAAAAGGTCTGTTCAAACTGTAATTACATATAAAAGGCCACGCAGAAAATGAATGTATATGAACACAAATAAATGAGCCAGCTACAGCTATGTGGAGCACTTATCATTAAATAAAGGAAGAAGAAGAGGTGCTCATGCAGGCAAACTCCTTTTTAAAAGATGGGGCTTTAGACCACAGTCAAATAGAATCTGCTGTTGATTTTTGATATAATACTTAAATGTAAATAATACTAATGTTAAGTAAGTCTCTGCCTTAAAAGAAAGACCAACACAAGAATTCTAAACATTCAAGATGTTAAGAGAATTAATTGCCAGACTTTACATTATGACATGTCTTTACTTAAAACATTACTGGAAAACCAGAAGAAAAATAAATGTTACACACTTAACTCCAAAAATGTCGATCAAATTATTTAAGTTCCAAGATGAGCAGCAGTACAAGTACTAAATTTATACAATAGAGAGAATAGCTTAATTACACTCAGAAACAGGACGACTTTCATGAGAAAGATTTGGGAATTTTAAGATAGCTAATTAAATGAGATCAATATAATACATTTTCCATATAAACTGTAAATAAAGAATTCGATCATCATTTAAGCCTTCGATCATTACTTTGATGTTACCTTTAATATTACTTTCAAAAATAATGCTAATCAGCTGAAGTCTTGCCAGAGGTCTAGGTTTGGCCTGCATACTTCAGGTTTACCTGAACGTTAAAAAAAAAGTGTTTGGTGGCTAGGCTAGAGATACCTGTAGGTATCCTTCCTACTAAGTAGGAAGGTGTACTCCTAAAAGCCTCCCCAGGCAGCTGAGCAGGCTGGTGCTGGCAGGCAGCCCTGGTGTCGCCACGCGCAGCGCAGAGGCAGCCGCAGGTAGCAGAGTTCTGCCTTGTGCAAGTGTCTCTGGTCGTGTCGCAGTACTGGGCGCAGACACAAATAAAGGGTGGTCATTACACATCAAGGAGAGGAGATGCGTTTTCTGTCACGATGTGAAAAAAAAGAAGGAAACCCATGAACTCTAGAAATGAACCACAAAGAAATTTGAATCACAGAGAGAACACAACCAACGGAGCCAGAGTGCTTGGAAAGATTTTGGGCAAGAAAGATTTACAACTGCCACACAATCAGGAAGTGGGTTAAGAGGATAATGAAAGAAGATTAAAGAAGGTAAACGTACATAGCTCGATCAAGACTAAGAACTGAAGGGAGCTCAGTATAGTTTTCTTTGTTCCTTTTGGATTCCCCAGCAAAGTCTGTCCACCCAAGGAAAAGGAATGCTGCTCTGCAAGTATTTCATCACCTGTATCTTGCTGGAAAAGGCTCCCTGCGATGACCATGTATCTCTGGATTTGCTGCCACTTTGATTCGATTCCAGTGTTGCCACCCTGGTGCTTCAAAATGAAGTTTGTGTTACGTATGCTTGGTGCTAGATTGCCTTTTGAAAAACATACTTAGAAATTTCAAACTTCTTCAGAAATAATCCTTTAGTTATATGAGCCTAGGCTACATTATCTCACCCAAGTCCTTCTCCATCTTCAAATGTGTTACTTTTAGGTTTTGTCAGTTTAGTGCTTAAAAAAGAAAAAAATCCCTCTTTTAAACTCAGTACCTTGTTGGTTTTTTTTGTTTTATTTCTTACTGCCTCAGTCCTAGAAACTTCATTAGTATGTGATAAACTGGATCCATATGACTTTAAGTCCTGTGGCAGAAGGATGCAGTGCATCAATTCAGAGCTGTTTTTCAAGTGTCACAGAGTAGCTGGGTTTCCACTTGGTGGAACTGGAGAGTGCCAGTTTGCGTCAGATTGATGAATTATGTAAAACCTGGTTTCTTTATGTATTATTAATCACCCCAAACAAAGGAAGACATTTTAATTAATTTGTGATTATTTTTACCTGTTACCTCCGAAGTTACTTATTCAAATTAAAACCTTCTATGCTGAAGACCTGTATCTTGTTGAAAATGCAGTGAGCACAGTGCGTTGAAAGATGCAGAAATTTGTACCAAAATCTATACTGTTAGGGTGATACTTTTGAAACATGTAGGGAACCTGTACCCACAGTATTTCAATGTAGGAATAAGTTAGTTGCCTGAAAGCCTTCATGGAAGAAGTGCTGCATGCATGATCAGAGGCACCAATAGTTGAACGTGTGGTCCCTTTCTTTTTTTTCTTTTTTTTGAGCAGCAGTTGAAGTAACATAAAACCTGTGATTAATTTTACAATACTATAGAGGCACATTATAGGCCGTTTGTCAAATGGAAATCTGACCTCCCTGTGCTTCATTTTGCAATGTTGCTTTACTACATTTTGAAAATAATGTATGTATCAGTGACCATGTGAGAAAAGTATTTCCATTTGTGCTCATTCATTTGTCATGTGAACAAAAAATAACTCTGCAGCCAAGAGATTCCTCACTGTGGAAAAGCCTTGCAGTGGGATTTACTTTCAATGTGAACCACAGAGCACAATAGGCAGGCTGATATTTTCTCTCAGCCAGAGGTACAAATTAAGTGCCTGAGGCCACTTCGATGTTGAGATCAAGTTTTTCTGTGCTACCACTGTCCTTCCTCCCTTCTCTCACCGAATGCATGACTAAACTACAAAGTTTGATGTGTTCCTTGTCTCCCTTTTTCTTGTTAAAATGCAAAAACCCCCACTGCCCTATATGAAAAAGCTATATATAAACATTGTCCATAAACTTACAAGGTTGCACTGTACAGGTAGGATTACCTATCCTGCTGTGTACAAATAACTGGTTATAAATACCTGGAAATTAGAGTCATCTATCTACTTCATATCCTGGAAGTAAGAACTGAAATCTATGCTGAGGTACCTAAATAAAATATTTTTTTTTTAAAAAGTGAATTGGTGTTGACATGACTTTCCTCTCTGTTCACTGAAGACACTCAGGAGTAATGCCACTCATATTATATCGGCACAAAATCTGAGCAAGTGAGAGATGAAATCAAGTTGATTGATTGACTTCAGCAATTGTCTGTTTAAGATTTTATCCTCAGTGTCTCTCATTTGGGAATGAAACATAAAGCTGGAAGCCCAAATTCCCCTCTGGAGTACACCAGTATAAATGAAAGCTCTCTGAAGTCAGTGTTGTTGGTACCAGTGAAGGAGATGCCAGAAACAAACAACAAGTATTTCGTTCTTTCAAGAGTTTGCTTCCTTTTGATAGCACGGAGGGCACAAACTTAATGAATGTTATTCCTCTGCTGAAAACAGAGATTGATTCTAATGACTGGAAATTCAACAGCTTACAACTCTGAAGAAAAACAAGGTGGTTTCTGTTTCTCCATGTTTTGTGTGTACCCCTGCCGTATCTGATGTGCACCTTTTAAAAAAATTTTCAAGATTTTTTTTTTTCTGTATTTACAATAAAACTCAAATGAGTGACAGTTTTTCTGATAGATACTTTGGATAAACTAGCAGGTAATTCTGATCTATTATTACCGTGAAGATTATGGACTTGGATTCAGTGTTTACTTGAAAGCTTTCCAAATTTTGTAATAACCTTTCCTTAATTTATGAGCATTAATTGAATTGGAATTGGAAGGTCTGAAGGAGTCTCAGCACAAGAGTGATTTTTCAGCTCATCTAGCAACTGTATTTTTGTGTAACATGCAAGCCTATGCTTTCTTAAACAAACATATGACATATTATTCACATCAAACCCACCATTTCTCCCTTTCTCTCCCCAAACGTATGCTGCACCATAATAATATGGTTGCCTTGGGTTATTGTAGAGTGTCTGGTTTGTGTCATAGGATATAATGACATATGATGAGGTTTGACACAATTGGATGTATAGAGGACTGCTCTACAAATTAAAACTAATTCTTCATTTTATAAGAAGTAGGTATTATTTTCTAAATGAACTGCAGAAAAAGTGTTAGCTTGATTGTTTATATGGTTTGCAACATGATACACACTGGTATTCCTAGCTGTGTTCTGCTGGGAAAAACAAGCAGCAACTTCTAGCTAAACTTTAAACTGATTTTATGCATATAAAAATCTACGTTAGTTATTCCCTCAGGTGTTCTAAGATCAGAATTAGGAGGAAACATTTTTTTTTAATAAACCATGCAAAAATTTCACACTTCCTGCAACCAAAGATTTCTCTCTAAGATTATACATCAGCATTCTCCATGTCCCAGTGGACATATCATTATAGAATTGCAGAACAGTTTCTATTCATCCTCTTTACTTTACATGAAAAATGCTGCTCACGTGTTTGAAGCTGCACAGAACCACTGGCACCTGGAAAGTAGTACTGTGGGAAAGCACACCATATTCTTCCCATGTTATTCTAGTCTTTCTCAAAGTATTTCGTGACAATGTTGTCAGAGACAGGATTCTAGACTGGAAGGAACTGTGATCTGATTCAGAGCGACTCAATCTGATTATAGTCACTGTCAAGGGAGACTACAGTTTTATTCCTTTTTTTGCCTGACTGTCATGTTTTCATGACATTTTAGTGCACTTGTTATATATCCATTTACTCCTTTCATGTAAATGTTCACTAATAAAATGACAGCTTACAGCACAAAGAACAAATTTCCTTCAAGGCTTTTTGTGATATTCAGCTTCTCCTACATTTCTCTCCCAAAGGTTTCCACATTGTTCTTGCAGTTGAGAACTGGTCTTAACAGTGTATTGTTGAAATAGTGGTCTCACCAATGCCCTCTAGAGAGGCAAATAAGCAGTCATGTCTCAGTCTGCTGCTGTCTGATACTCTCTGTATCCCATACAGGAGCATTTTTAGCCTATTTTGTGAAGTGCTGCAGGGAATGTTTATGATGAAGTGGCTATCTATGAGGACACAAGAGCTCTCTCACAGTCACATCTCCTGGATGATCTCTCACACCCTGTTCTCACTCTGTTCTTGTGCTGTCATGTGCCAGAGATAATTCTTTTCCAGGTAAGCTGGTGAGCAGGTCTGACATGCACTAAAGAGCACAGAGATTGCTAGATGTTTATGTGAGATTTTCCCCAGTCAAAGTAACAAATACGGTCTTCTGCTATGACGTAAACTATGCCAATTGGGATCCTTGGGTATCTTTGACCTGCTCTTTTCCCTACCATTACAGACATTTCAAGCATAAGTAGCACGTTGGCTTCTTTTTATCTGTCATGACACAAGTAGCTAAAACCTGAAGCAGTCTGAAATGATTTGGCATAATCAAAGCCTTTGACCTTAATGTAATGAAACTCTGCTGTACTTGTATTACCTGTAATTAAACAATTTCAAACTACATGGTCTGAGTACTTTTGGTATGAAACTACATTTTAATTTATTAAAATAATTTAATCTCTTTAAATGAAGAAAAAAAAAAAAAAAAAAGGAGAGGATCTGGAATAAACTTTCAATCATAGCTGCTCATTTCTTCCCAGGCTCCACATTCTTTGAAGACTGATTTCATATTGACTCCTTAAATGAACATTCTTGAACTTTTTTTTTCCCCCCCAAACTTTGTATCCAAAATCTGTATCTCATCTGGTCTTTATCTCACAGCTGTGATAAAGCAAAAGAGACCATGTTAATGATTTTAATTGAGGATCATATTTTCTCTTCTGAATCATTTTGAGATAAAGATTGCATAGAATATGCTCTTTTGATCTATTCAGAGAAACAGCGAGCTCTGTAGTTTTCTCTCAAGATAATTTAAATAAATGCCAGCAAAGCTTTGAGAAGTATTAGAAACCTAAGAATCTCCAGAAAAATGGGTCATAGGAGTGTCTAAAGAGGAGCACACCTGGCTTAACTACTCAAAAAAAATCTGTTTCTGAATTATTCTGACTACTCCAGGCCACGCTTGGAGTACTGTTGGCCAAGAAGGCCAACAGCATCGTGGCCTGTATCAGGAATAGTATGGCCAGCAGGAGTAGGGAAGTGATCATACTCCTGAACTTGGCACCAGTTATTAATACTGGTGAAGCTCGAATACTGTGTTCAGTTTTTGGCCCCTCACTACAAGAAAGACATTGAGATGCTAGAGCAAGTCCAGAGAAGGGCAACAAAGCTGGTGAGGGGTCTGGAGCACAAGTCTTATGAGGAGTGCCTGAGGGAACTGGGGTTGTTTAGCCTGGAGAAAAGGAAGCTCAGGGGAAACCTTATTGCTCTCTACAATGAGAGGAGGTCATAGAGAGGTGGGGGTTGGTCTCTTCTGCCAAATAACAAGCAATAGGACAAGAGGAAATGGCCTCAAGTTGCACCAGGGGAGGTTTAGATTGGATATTAGGAAAAGTTTCTTCACCAAAAGGGTTATCAGACATTGGAACAGGCTGCCTAGGGAAGTGGTGGAATTGTCATACCTGGAGGTGTTTAAAAGATGGGTAGACGTGTTTGCTTAGGGACATGGTTTAGTGGTGGTTTTGGCAGTGTTAGGTTGATGGTTGAATTTGATGATCTTAAAGGTCCCTTCCAACCTAGACAATTCTATGATTCAATTCTGTCCAGTTCTGGGCTCCCCAGCACAAGAGAAACATAGACATACTGGAGAAAGCCCAACAAAGGGCCACACAGATGATTAAGGGACTGAAGCATGTCTAATATAAGGAAAGGCTGAGACACAGCTGAGAGTGACAAACCTGAAGAAGAGAAGGCTCAGGGGCAACTTACCATTGTTTATAAATACCTGAAGGGACGGTGCAAAGAGGATGCATCCAGGCTCTGTTCAGTGTTGCCCAGTGGCTGGACAACAGGTAATGGGCACAAAGTGAAACACAGGAGCTTCCTCCTGAACATCAGGAAACACATGTTCACCGTGAGGATGACTGAACCCTGGCACAAGTTTCCCAGAGAGATTGTGGAGTTTCCATCCTTGGAGATATTAAAAAGTCTGGACATAGTCCTGGGCAACTGGCTCTAGGTGGGCCTGTTTGAGCAGGAAGATTTGGACCAGACAATCTCTGGAGGTCTACTTCAAACTCAAACTTTGTCTGACTTTGTTTGATCCCTTTTGAGGCCAATTTGCCATTTATAAAATCAAGTGCATTACATTTTTTAGAACAGTGTTTTAAACCATTAGGGCCTGAGTGTGAAATATGTAGCAGTGGCCTGGATGAATGTATTTTTGTTTGGTTTCTGTCTTATTTCCTGTGTTGTAAAAGACATATCAAGGGGAATTTTCTGCTATTTCAGTTTTAGTTCATGATCTCACTGAAACAACATGCCCTTCTTCTCTTGCTTTCTTTGGGAATTCTGTGGAGATAACGTCTTCTAATTTCACCGCTATTTATCTGCATTCTTTTTTTAAAAAAAATCTCACAGCTTTTGAATATCAATTTTCATATGATGTTTGGACACTGGCCTCTTGTTGGCCAAGTGAATTGTCACCTTGTGTAAATAGTTTCTTCCCTTAGACAAAGCCTACATCAGATATAATTTTTTTAAATTTCAGCAAGCTTTTGTTTGACAAAAAATATTTTTTGTAAATTCTGCAAAGTGAATCTGACTAGCGTCATTGCTGATGTAGACATATGCAGCATATACAGTATGGAAACTAATCTTACTAATAGCTACGTGAAGAAGAAAAAGTACTTTACACTGATCAGAAAGTCAGACTGGTTGCAAAGAAGATAGGAACAAAACAGCAAAAAATAGATCTGAACTGATTTAGGTCATCCACATGACTGAAGACAAAAGTTATACTGCTAGGCTTAAGAATA
The DNA here is from genome assembly GCF_000708025.1 of Charadrius vociferus. NCBI lineage: Eukaryota > Metazoa > Chordata > Aves > Charadriiformes > Charadriidae > Charadrius > Charadrius vociferus. The sequence continues at coordinate 1,050,768 of NW_009649706.1, forward strand.
GACCCTAACAAATGCATTAATTATAAGAAGAAAAAAAATCACCTTGGGAAACAGGGTTAATCATAAATAATACACCAAACCTATTTGAACGATCCTTGGCAGGAGTAAAAAGAGACTCAGAGGAGTTGGGATTATAAATTGGTTAATGCTGAGCATTAGGGGGAACATAGCTGGAACCTACATGTTCAATTCTAGGAGTCATATTTTAGGAAAGAAATTATGAAGCATGAAAGGTCTGAGGCTGAAAGATCAACATGAATCAGAGTTTCAGAGATCTTAATTATAAAAATCACTCAGGTGTGGCCTTTGATATACAGACTCAAATAAAAGGAAATTGGAAACCATCTTCTAGACATATTTTATGGAAGAGCTCAAAGTCAGGAACTGCTGCCAGGCAGAGGTTTAAGCAAGCTGGTTACTGCTGTGGGCCAGCCATAGACTGAAAAACAGTTGCTTCCTTACCATTTTCTCTTGTTTGCTACCTTGGACGGGGTTCCAAATATTTTTTAGGATCAACAAAATTGAGTTCCTGGTGAAAAGGATGCTATTTATAGAATGAAATTATATCTTGTGTCTAACAAGCCAAGTTGACAAGTTCTCTTGTCTTTCAGAAGCATAAACAGACTCAAATAAATGTTCAGTGGATAAGGAAAAATACTGTTGGAGGAGATTATTTTCTAAGAGTACCTTGTTTGTTCTGCAGTATGGTTACCTGCTAAAGAACAGCAGTGGCTGAAAACAGTGAACAGGCATTATACCCTTTCCAAAGTGTTCATCTCAACATCTGTGTTTACCTTCAAGGATGTTGCTGTGTTCAAAATGACTGGCCAAAGAAAAGAAGGCAGAAAACAAGCTTACCTATTGCAAAAGATCCTCCCTGCAAAGAATTTGCAATAGAAGAAAGCATCACTTTCACAAACACAAAATAGTATTCTTTACTTATTAAATAAAGTAAAAACCTCCACCCTTACAGATTCAGTATAATAGAGCTGCCCATGCCTGCCACTGTAGCAACATTAATGTGTGGGCAAAGACCATGCCAAAATTCCCTTTGCAGTCTGGCATTAGGCTAAATGCAGTAAACTAGTTCACTTCTGTGCGTGGCTGGCTAACTAAAAAAAGGTTCACAAATATAGTTTTCATCCTAAACTAGGCTGAATTTCTGTATTCCTTATGAATTGTGTAATTAAAAAAAATAAGGAAAAAATGAAATGCTGAACAGATTCTTTGGTGTTCCACCACCATTGATGTTCTTCCCAATGTGAGGTACCTTGGAAGTCTGAACTGAATATTCATATGTCCCTAGAAAACATATGGCAAGTCGTCCTTTCAGGACTTTAATATCTTTATCAATGACCTGGATGAGGGGATCAAGTGCACCCTCAGTAAGTTCGCAGATGACAATAAGCTAGGTGGGTGTGTTGATCTGTTTGAGGGTAGGATGGCTCTACAGAGGGATCTGGAGAGGCTGGACTGATGCGCTGAGGCCAATGGTATGAGGTTCAACAAGGCCAAGTGCCAGGTGCTGCACATAGGTCACAACAACTCCATGCAGCACTACAGGCTTGGAGTTGAGTGGCTCGAAAGCTGCCTGGCAGAAAAGGACCTGGGGGTGTTGGTGGACAGCCAGCCGAATACTAGCCCGCAGTGTGCCCAGGTGGCCAAGAAGGCCAATGGCATCCTAGACTGTATCAGGAATAGTGTTCTGAGCAGGACTAGGGGAGTGATCGTACCCCTGAATTCAGCGCTGGTGAGACACCACCTTGAGTACTGTGTTCAGTTTTTGGCCCCTCACTACAAGAAGGACATTGAGGTGTCAGAGCGTGTCCAGAGAAGCTGGTGAGGGGTCTTGAGGACAAGTCTTAAGAACGACTGAGGGAACTGGGGTTGTTTAGCCTGGAGAAGAGGAGGCTGAGGGGAGACTTCATCGCTCTCTACAACTATCTGAAAGGAGGTTGTAGAGAGGTGGGGGCTGACCTCTTCTCCCTGGTGACAAGTGATAGAATCAGAGGAGATGGATTCAATTTATGTCAGGGGAGGTTTAGATTGGTTATTAGGAATTTTTTTTTTCACTGAAAGTGTTATTAAACATTGGAATAGGCTGCCCAGGGAGGCGGTAGATTCGCCATCCCTGGAGGTGTTTAAAAAAAAACGTAGATGTGATAGCTGGGGACATCGTTTAGAAGTAGTTCTGTCAGGTTAGGTCAATAGTTGAACTTGATGATCTTAAAGGTCCCTTCCAACCTCAACAATTCTATGATTCTACGACTCTGAAGCCAGGAGACTTCCTTTAACATGTTTACATCATCTGTATTTTGTGACAGAATGTGTACTCAAAAAGTAATTAGTCCGCTCAGCTCAAAAGTTCATCTTCTCACTCAGGAAAGGGTTGTCCTTCAGATGAAGCAAAGGGAGAAGACAAACCTTTATTGTTTTCTTCTCAGGTGATTCATTAAAATTGTTTTGAGTGTGGATACCAGCGTGCATGAGGGAAGACAAACTTTCTGTATGTAGCTGTGATGAACTGGAGTATATAATAATATGTCAGCGTGGTTTATTTCTTTCATTGATAAGTGTGGAGAAGTAAATATTCTGACACTGTAACTGTCTCCTCCTGAAAAGAGGAGACAGTTAATTACTTAAGAGTGTTACATCTGAGGATGAAGGTCACAATTACTGCAGTTTATGTCGTGGCTGCCTATACAATTGAGCTTAAAAGAAGGAAACAATTCATTTTTGTGTGACTATGTCCTCTAATCTCTGGTTTAGTCCTGTTAAGATCTACCTCTTGTCTGCTTCACTGTTAAGCCATCTACCAAGGTAACCTAGTTCTGTCCTCTTGAAATCTCTGGTGAAGATTGCTAAGGAAGTGGTGAGTCATGATTTCTCAAGGAAAATAACAAGAAAATGGCTTCTTTTGAGCTTGCTCATTTGCTTAGAAGCAGACACTAAGAAAATGCTGGAGACCTTAGGTATGAATGAAAGAAATGAGAAAAAGAAAAGACAAATATTAGTTATATTCATAGAATCATAGAAATGTTTTTCTTGGATGGGACCTTAAAGGTCATCTAATTCCAATCCCCCTGCCATGGGCAGGGACACCTCCCACTAGACCAGGTTGCTCAAAGCCCCATCCAACCTGGCCTTGAACACTTCCAGGGATGGGGCATCCACAACTTCCCTGGGCAACCTGTCCCAGTGTCTCACCACACTCAAAGTGAAAAATTTCTTCCCAGTATCTCATCTAAATCTACCCTCTTTCAGCTTGAAGCCATTACCCTTTGTCCTGTCACTACATGCCCTTGTAAAAAGTCCCTCTCCGGCTTTCTTGTAGGTGTCCTTCAGATACTGGAAAGCTGCTATAAGGTCTGCCTGGAGTCTTCTCTTCTCCGGGCTGAAAAACCCAACTCCCTCAGCCTTCCCTCATAGGAGAGGTTCTCCAGCCCTCGGATCATTTTCAAGGCTCTCCTCAGGACCCACTCCAACACATCCATGTCCTTCTTATGTTGGGGGCTCCAGAGCTGGACACAATATTCCAGGTGGGGTCTCACCAGAGCAGAGTAGAGGGCCAGAATCACCTCCCTTGACCTGCTGGCCATGCTGCTTTTGATGCAGCCCAGGATACGGTTGGATTTCTGGTCTGTGAGCACACATTGCAAGCTCATGTTGAGCTTCTCATTCACCAACACCCCCAAGTCCTTCTCCTCAGGGCTGTTCTCAATCCATTCTCCTCCCAGACGGTGTTTATGCATGGGATTGCCCTGGCCCACATGCAGGACCTGGCACTTGGCCCTGTTGAACTTCATGAGGTTTGCACAGACCCACCTCTCCGGCCTGTCCAGGTCCCTCTGGATGGCAGCCCTCCCCTCCAGCATGTCAACCACTCCATGCAGCTTGGTGTTGTCAGCAAACTTGGAGACGGTGCGCTCCATCCCAACATCTACGTCACCAACAAAGGTGTTAAATAGTACCGGTGCCAGTACTGACCTCTGGGGAACACCACTTGTCACTGCTCGCCACTTGGAGATGGAGCCGTTGATGGCACCTTCTCGAGTGCAACCGTCCAGCCAATTCCTTATCTACTGTGTGGTCCATTGGTCAAATCCATGTCTGTCCAATTTAGAGACCAGGATGTTGTACGGATCAGAGTCAAATGCTTTGCACAAGTCCAGGTAGATGACATCAGTTGATCTTCCCTTATCCACTGCTGCTGTAACACCTTTGTGGAAGGCCACCAAATTTGCCAGACATGATTTACCTTTAGTGAAGCCATGTTGGCTGCCACCAACCACCTCCTTATTTTCCATGTGCCTTCTCAGAGTTTCCCAGAGGGTCTGCTTCATGATCTTGCCAGGCACGGAAGTGAGACTGACTGGCTTGTAGTTCCCTGGGTTTCTTTTTTACCTTATTAAAAAATGGGTGTTAAGTTTCCTCTTTTCCAGTCAGTGGGAACTTCACCAGACTGCCTTGACTTCTCAAATATGATGGATAGTGGCTTGGCAACTTCATCTGCCAGTTCCCTCAGGACCCGTGGATGAATTTCATCAGGTCTCATGGACGTGTGCACCTTCAGATTCCTCAGCTGGTCTTGAACCTGGTCTGCTCCTACAGTGGGCAGTACCTCATTGTCCCAGTCCCTGCCTTTGCTCTCTGTAACTTGGGTAGTGTGGTTAGAGCCCTTCCCACTGAAGATTGACAAAGAAGTCATTGAATATATCAGCCTTCTCCATGTCCTAGGCAACCAGGTCTCCCGTGTCCTTCCTGAGTGGGCCCACATTTTCCGTAGTTTTCCTTTTGTCATTTATATAGCTATAGAAGGCCTTCTTGTTGCCCTTGACACCCCTGGCCAGATTTACCTCTATCTGGGGTTTAGCTTTCCTAACCTGATCCCTGGCTGCTCGGACAATTTCTCTGTATTCCTCCCAGGCTACCTGTCCTTGTTTCTACCCTCTGTAGGCTTCCTTGAACATTAGCCAGCTTTCCTGGGCCCCTCTTCCTTCCAGGGCTTTATCCCCACTGTACTCCAGCAAGCAGATCCCTGAAGCAGCTGAAGTCCGCTCTCCTGAAGTCCAGGGTAGCAAGCTTACTGTGTGCCTTGCTTGCCACCCTAAGGACCTCAAACTCCACCATCTCATGGTCACTGCAGCCAAGGTGGCCCTTGAGCTTCACATTCCCCACCAACCCCTCCTTGTTTATGAGAACAAGGTCCAGCATGGCACCTGTCCTCCTTGGTTCCTCTGTCACTTGGAGAAGGAATTTATTGACGCATTCCACGAACTGACTGGATTGCTTATGCCCTGCTGTGTTGTCCTTCCAACTGGTATTGGGATGGCTGAAGTCCCCCATGAGGATCAGGGCTTGTGAATAGGAGGCTACTCCTATCTGCCTATAGAGGGCCTCATCCACTTGGTCTTCCTGGTCAGGTGGCCTGTAGCAGACCCCCACTATAACATCAGCTGTTCCTGCCCTCCCTTTAATCTTGACGCATAAGCTCTCGGTCAGCTCCTCATCCACCCCCAAGCAGAGCTGCATGCACTCCAGCTGGTCTTTGACATAGGGGGCGGCATCCCCTCCTTGTCATCCCTGCCTGCCCTTCCTGAAGAGCCGGTATCCTTCCATTTCAACACTCCAGTCATAAGAGCCAGCCCACCATGTCTCCACGATGCAGATTAGATCACAGCCTTGCAGGCATGCGCATGTCTCTAACTCCTCTTGTTTTTTCCCCATCCTACATGCATTTGCATAGAGGGAATTTGACCTTGTTAATTTTGAAAGGCTTCAAAATGATTTTTACGAATTTAGGCCCCAAACTTCCTAACATAAACAGACGAAATGAAAGAAAGATCAAGCATTGCTGAGTTTCAAAGAAGTTCCTTAGATTTCTCTTAGAGAGGAGCTGATCCTTGATTTTCCTCAGGAAAAACCTGGTCCAGTAAGTAGTGTGTACAAGATCCACAACTGAGGAAGGAAAGAAAAGCCTAGTCTGTGTAGCAGAGACCTTTCCGACTGATTTCCAGGCTTGTTACTTCTAGTAGAGGCATCAGTGTAGAGGTAGGCAGCAACACAATGGGGCAGAAAAAGGAACAGTCAGTGGGGTCAGTCCTTGGTTCTGCCACACACTTGTGTGGCTTTGGGCAAGTTAATTTCTCTGTCTGTGCTTCAAATTCCCATCTATAAAATGACAGCATAATGGAAAAATTGAACAATTAATCCACTTTTAAGGACTGTAGAATTTTGGCAAGTCACTCATATTCTGAATTACTGTAGCCCAGCATGACTGCCTTTTATTATGATGCTAAGATACCAGATAATAAAATACAAAGGAAAAATATTTAATAAAGAACAACATAAGCACCTCTCTTTCTGACATCTTGGTAATATTTTAAAATGCTACCATTTTGAGGTAGTTTGAAAATCTTCATGTTTAAGAGCGTTCTAAGCAGCTGAGCCTGTTTCTGTGCATGCACATGATAATGTATGCAAGAAACTGAATAGCAGAGTGATGAAAAATAGGCAAGAAAGGCTGTATAGAAAGCTGTATGTGGGCAGCATCAATTATAAACTGAACATATGTGCCTGCAACTATCCATTTTAAACACAGAAATGTACCATTAACTAGTTATTGATCATGAACCATAATTCTTATGCCTAAATTCTAGTAAGAATATATTATAAATAAATATATTAAAATTACGTAAGATGAGCTATATTCTTTCTTGTAGAAAAGCAATTTAAGTATTTTTGAGTATGCTATTAATATTTTCATTACTCTATGTTGGAAAAAATGTAATACAATAAAGTCGGGGGGTTTTTTCTACAGTGCAGCAGGATTTAATGAATTGAATGAATTTGCATCTGAGCCCATCTGAGGAAACTGGATTTTGTTCCTGTCTGATAAAAAATATGAAAGAAAATTGCACAAATACATAAGGTTAGGAAGCTGCATTTTCTGAGGCCAGCATCCCCTCTCTGCATCTTCCATCTCCGGCCCTACTGCATTTGTGTTTTACTTTCCTGTAAAAGTGTATAAAAGGTATAAAGTGCCCTTATTGCACATATGATTTTTTTGCTATTTTGTAGTTGTTCTCCAATACTGACCTGAAAATGCCTCACTGAGCTTGCACTCTTCCTTACAATTGAACAAGATAGTGTGCTATCTGAGTGTTCAACTCTGTGTCTTCACAGTTGAGATCACAGCACTTCTACATTACAGTAGAAATGGACTTTAGAGATTTTCTACCTCTGAAGTGTAAGGACTCCAGATAGCGCTTACTTCCTTCCACTCTCCGCAGAAAAGCAGTGTCATCAGGCAGTTGCCTATGATTTATAATTTTCCCCCATCCATCTCCACAACTGCAAAATAGTTTTGACTTTGAACATAGTTGTAACCACCCATTCATAATCAGGGAACTAGTATTTATAAACATAATTAACACAGCAATCTTATACTTAAATAAAGTTCATTAGGAGTTGAATATTTTTAGACTTCATAGAAGACAAACTCCCTCCACCCAGCAGCAACAACCTGACGCCAACTATATGTTTTATTTAGTAGTAAAAGTTCTCAGCACAGGTACAGGTGGTACATAGAGAAGTCTTGGGTCACCAGCGAAATTTCTGTATTTTGGAAAATATGGCGACTAGTCCTAGTGTGAAATTGTTCTTATTCACCATGGATGGTTGGCACTACTTTACCGTAGGCAGCCAAACTGATCCCATGCTGGTAGAGAAACCAGACCTTACCTTCCATTTCCTGGAGCTGCAGAACCCACTTAATCTCATTCCTTTTTCACTCTGCAGTCTTTGAAAAGAGACTTCCTTTCTGCTAGCCCTGAATTATTGTGACATTATTTAGGTTTTAGATATACTGTGGAGGAACAAACCCACAACTTATTTTTCTTCCACACCAACTTCAGGTTTATAGCAAATGAACAATTTAAGTTACCATTTTTGCACTTAATTTTTTTCCCTGTGAAATTACCCCATGTTATGTACAAAAGCTTGTACAAAGGTTTCCTTTCATGTTGATAACCCATGTAATTTCCTACAGATTGCTTTTCTGTCTATGTGTGTCTTTTAATGTCAGTGTTCTCTTTGGTAAAACATAATGATTGTCATTTGACGTTGCTTTGCTAGGGTTGGGGGGGATGCTGAATGACCTATTCCTGGATCCTGTGGCATACAAAAGATGTAGGATTTACCAGCTTAGCTCTCTCTACGTTATAGTTCTTCCCCTCATTTTCTCCTCCTCCATGTACATTATTATAACTCTTCCTCTTGAGCCTTATCAGTATTTCTTCAGATCCTTTTTGTCCCTCTTTTTGCTTCCAGCATTAATTTTCATGGTTGTGCTATGCTAAATTTTCTGCTTCTTATATTTATTCACCTCCACTCCTCCTCCTTTCTCTCTTCAGCAGAAAGACATGGACACTTTCTCTGCACTGAAATTTGCTTTCCTTGTTGACACACTTGTCTCTGGTGAAATGTGAACGTGGCTTTTCTTTTTGTTGAACACTTCCACAGTATCTTTTTAGCTCATTTGTGCACATGAGCTGTAATGCCAACTCTGATGTTTTAATTTAGGCCATACATTGGATTTCAGTTTGAAGTTCAAATGGTAACGTTTTTTTCTCAAGTATTCCATTCCTCCCTCCACTTCAGTTTGGATTTTGCCAGCTTTCCTGAACACTTGAGTGTCAGGTCTTGTCAGCATGGGGGTGCGAGAACTCCAAGTTTATTGCGCCAAGCAATGCTTGTCCCACAAAGTATTATAGGTCTGTAAAGAGCCAGCTACATATTTCACATGGTGAGGAAGAGTGTTGTGCTTCCTTTTGTTGGACATAAATAAGGATCAGCTGCAAAACCTAATCAGAAAAGCAAAGCTGTGTTATAGCAATGGCAGGATGCACAAGAATGGCACCTGTAGTTAGGCAGATCTTTGAATAAGGTCCATTAGCAGTACTAAGGTTAAATCAGGAGAGCTGGAATTAGCTTGAAAATATAGTCAGTGTATTTACCTTAACAAATAAGATCTGTATGCTGAATGGCTGGATGACTGTGCAAGATCCAAAAGCAGCAGAAGGAAAACTGTTTTTCTTTGCATTGAGTATTTGTCCTGTGCTTGTTTTATAGAGCCACATCTTCAGTGTGCTGGTAGATGGAGAGGAAGGGGACAGAAGAGGACTGAGCAACTGTGTTGATAGCTTCCTGTTGGATAGGCCTATTTGCAGTTCATAGGAGCACATGCTTTTGGGGGAAGAGCATGACTCTGTGAGTCACACCTACCCTAGATGTTCCAAATTAGACAAGTAGCTCATGTTGTTGTCCTAAAAGGCTAACATTGGCTCACTTACTGCCAAAGCACTTCAGAGTTCGATTTGGTAATTGGCAACTTTCTCTTTTAGCCAGCACTGAACTCAAACCTTGTCACAGAGGGGAGTGCTGTACTGTGCCATGCTAACAGTACAGAATCACAGAATCACAGAATGGTTAGGGTTGGAAGGGACCTCTGGAGATCATCTACTCCACCCACCCTGCCAGAGCAGGGTCACCTACAACAGGTTGCACAGGACAGCGTCCAGGCAGGTTTTGAATGTCTCCAGAGTGGGAGACTCCACAACCCCTCTGGGCAGCCTGTTCCAGGCTCCACTACCCTCAAAGTAAAGAAGTTCCTCCTCATGTTAAGATGGAACTTCCTATGTTCAAGCTTGTGCCCATTGCCCCTCATCCTATTGCTGGGCACCACTGAAAAAAGACTGCTCCCATCCCCCCGGCATCCTCCCTTTAAGTATTTGTAAGCATTAATAAGATCCCCCCTCAATCTTCTTTTCTCTAGACTAAAGAGACCCAAGTCCCTCAGCCTTTCCTCATATGAGAGATGTTCCAATCCCCTAATCATCTTTGTAGCCCTTTGCTGAACCCTCTCCAGCAGAGCCCTGTCTTTCTTGAACTGGGGAGTCCAGAACTGGACGCAAAACCCAAACCTTCCTACCATAAGTCATTAAAGATCCCTTGGCAGTATTCAGTATAGGGATGATAAAGCCATCTCCTTGGGCACATGCCAGTTTGAATCCCTTTGTCTGTCAGTTACTCCTTTAATTTTATATAGATATTGGGTGTATCTTTATTTATGGGCTTACTGTATGCTGTTGAACACTTGTCAAGATCCAGCCAACAGCTGAAGGCAAAGCAGCCCTTGTATAGCCTATCTGTTCTCAACTGTCTAGGTTTTCAGATGAAATGTCCTGTTGTAGTTGTTGAATCTTTCTAGAAAGATCAAATTTTCCAAGCAATGAGGTTTTTAGTCATTAGCATACAAGGTGGGGTCTGAGAAAGGAGCTGTTCTAAACATAAAGAAAAGAGATAGTGCCAGTGCTGAGGACTATGCAATTTAAGGTATCCTTAGGGCTTTCTGAAGTGCTGGCCACATTAACAGGATTACTTGCAGGACAGTAATATTTCTCAGAAAAAGAAGAGATGTGATTGTACTAAAGCAGATTCAAGGTAGGTTTGTCTTCTGACTTGTAAAAGATGCGTATGACTCACTTCGACCGCAACAGTGTATGGAAAGCTCTGCTTGTGTGGTTGGGTGTTCGTGCATTACCCAGTTCCCTGTGATCTGAACTAGCTGCACCTCAGACATCTCTGATGTGGAAGCCATGTCATTATATTAGAGGAGTTCCCTGCTTGGCAGCTAATAACCCCTGCTCAGAGCAGGATGAAGTGGTCTGATTACAGTGCAAAGTCAGTGCAGAGATACAGCTTCTGAACTCGGGCTGCCTCTTATTTGATCAGCCCAGGTGGGGCAGGCAGAGCAGCTCTGAGCCATCTTTGTTTCCCTGTGTCCTCCTAAATACCCGAAATCTGTGCAGGCAGTACAAGGCTGTATTTGTCAAAGTCTGTCCCAAGTACTTCCAAAGATCCTAAAATCTTTATTTAGCTGTTTATCTACTGCTTAGTGCTCAGGAAGAGAATCTGTTTGACTAGTCATGAATGGGGAAGCTGGGTTTTTTTGTGTTTTTTTTTTTTTTTTACTGATACACATATTTCAATTTAAACATAATGATGTACAAATTAGTGAAATTCTATTCTTGTTGTGAGATTTTTTTTTTCTGTGCTAGGTCACTTAATGACAAAACCAACCACTTAAAATACATTTTTTGGCATAAGAGATCTAAAAAGGGCACTCTTTGTTATGACATGACATTTCATTGCTTCATATTACCTTTTATAATACTGTGCCACTACATCTGCTAAAGACACTATATTGAACTGTAAGAACTCGATCTAAACATAAATGCACATAAGTTCATGGTAGGGACTTTAAAATCTACATCTAACTTTACCAATTTGAAAAATACAAAACACCACTCTGAAACTCATCCAAAATGCTTTAAAGAAATCTACTTTTTTTTTTTTTTCACAAGCTTTCTGGTTGTACCAACCCAAGATAAGCGGTGAAACACAGCATCTGTCAAACACAATAAATCCATAAACCAAGGTGACTATCATACCTTGCTTAACTCTCTGTCTGAACACACAGAAATGAGGTTCACAAGAAAAAGTCTATATTAGGAATCTAATGCAATAGTTTGTGCTCCCATCCCCTGTGGTCAAAATCAGAAAGTATGACCCTTTGTTCCAGAGAGCAGCTAGCAAGTGTCACCTGAGGCACCTGAGTCTTCTCTTCTTCTACTCTATGAATTGTTTCTTTTTGGAACAGGAGCCTCGACTAGAGGGCTTCCAGCCCAAGGTTATATGCTACACATCTATTTTTTTCAAAAAAGAAGTCAATTATTTACAGTTGTAGTCCTGGGCACTTTTATCACACTGTAATAAGCTGGAACCTTTTCTTTAGATGACTCGAATGGGGGCTTTAATGGGAACATACTGCAATGCATTTAGTCCGTCATGAGTAAACAAGCACCCGAAAAGACCATCCTTTTTAAAAACAGTGTAAATCTGGTTTGGATATGCTTTTCATATAGCAACGCAGAATTTTCAAGATAGAAATGATGTCATTAATAAAAGCAGTTTATGATGTTATAATGTTATAACTTAAGCAACATACACTATTGGACGTGAAGCTCAGAGACATCACTTGGTGTTTTTAAGGATTGCTACAGACACTATCATGCACAAGTAGTGATCCTTGTGTTTAAGAGAGAATGTTATTTAGCCTGCAACGGCTATAAGGGATTACCAGTCAGGAGGCACTGACAGAAGAGTTAACAGCTAAGCATGAAAGAAAATCACTTTGGCAAAAGGGCACTAGGGGCTGGAAGGGAAGGAGGGGAGCTTTCTATGCAGCTTTTACAGGACATATCTGTATAGAGGTCACCTGCTCACACTGAATCATTATAGAGAATATTTTCTTAAAGATCTTAATCTTCAAGGATTTCAAAACACCATGTTATCCCCTGTGAATCTTTACTGTACAAGCTAAGACTGCTGTGAGTAACTGTGACCCATCACAACTCACAGTTTGGATAATGTTGACTGAAATACATACATGAACTTGGGAAAGTGAATGGCTGTGTCAAAGCACATGCTCAGGCCTTTTCGGTTTGAAGAACCTGTATATTTTAGGACTCAAGGTTATGTAGCTCCATATTTTGCAAAATGTGACAAGTTCTTCCAAAACTGACCATGCCCTTAATGCAAATATGTGGTTCCCTACAGTTCATAAGACTGACACAATCCTTGCAGCAGGTCCATAGAAGGGGAGTTCAAGATAACAACTGAGACATCGTCAGTAATGCTGGTGGGTATAGGTGTGTGCCTCATCCGCTGAGCTGGAATGCAGATGGTTTTCATGGCACGGAAAAGAATCAAGGTGGAGATTAAAGTGGGTTGAAGGATCACTCTTGTTTTCAGCAACTTTCCAGTGCTTTGTGTTAGTTTTAATGTATGCAGTGGGGCTATACCAAGACTTTAAAATGTTTTTTTTTCCTGTATAGTGCTGTGCTGAAAGTTTATATTTTCATAGAATCATAGAATCATAGAATGGTTTAGGTTGGAAAGGACCTTGAAGATCATCAAGTTCCACCCCCCCTGCCATGGGCAGGGACACCGCCCACTAGACCAGGTTGCCCAAGGCCACATCCAGCCTGGCCTTGAACACCTCCAGGAAGGGGGACTCAACAGCCTCTCTGGGCAACCTGTTCCAGTGCCTTACAACCCTCAAAGTGAAAAACTTCCTAATGTTTAATCTAAACCTGCCCTCTTCCAGTTTAAATCCATTCCCCCTCACACTATCACTACATGCCCTAGTAAAAAGTCCTTCCCCAGCTCTCCTGTAGGCCCCCTTTAGGTATTGGAAGGCCATAATAAGATCTCCCCGGAGCCTTCTCTTCTCCAGGCTGAACAGCCCCAACTCTCTCAGTGTCTTGTCATTGGAGAGGTGCTCCAGCCTTCGGATTGTCCTCATGGCTCTCCTTTGGACACAGTCCAGCAGGTCCATGTCCTTACGTTGGGGATTCCAGAGCTGGATGCAGTACTCCAGGTGGGGTCTCTCAAGAGTGGAGTAGAGGGGCAGAATCACCTCCTTTGACCTGCTGGCCACACTTCTTCTGATGCAGCCCAGGATACGGTTGGCTGCCTGGGCTGCGACTGCACATTGCTGGCTCATGCTGAGCTTCTGGTCAGTCAGCACACCCAGGTCCTTCTCCTCAGGGCTGCTCTCCACCCATTCCCTGCCCAGCCTCGGTTTGTGCTTGGGATTGCACCGACCCAGATGTTGGACCTTGCACTTGGCTTTGTTGAAGTTCATGAGGTTGGCTTGGGCCCCCCTCTCCAGCCTGTCCAGGCCCCTCTGGATGGCATCCCTCCCCTCCAGTGTGTCTACCTCACCAAACAGCTTGGCATCACCGGCAAACTTGCTGTGAGTGCACTCAACCCCACTGTCCATGTCCGCAACAAAGATGTTGAACAGTACAGGTCCCAGTACTGACCCCTGAGGAACACCACTCGTCACTGTTCTCCACTTGGACATCGAGCGGTTGACCACACCTCTTTGAGTGCAACCATCCAGCCAGTTCTTTATCCACCAAGTGGTCCACTGGTCAAATCCATGTCTCTCCAATTTAGAGACCAGGATGTCATGCAGAATAGTGTCAAATGCTTTGCCCAAGTCCAGGTACATGATGTCAGTTGTCTTCCCTTATCCACCAATGCTGTAACACCATTGTAAAAACGCCACCAAATTTGTCAGGCAGAATTTGCCCTTAATGAAGCCATGTTGGCTGCTCCTAACCACCTCCTTATTTTCCATGTGCCTTAGCAGAACTTCCAGGAGGATCTGCTCCATGATCTTGCCAGGCACAGAGGTGAGATTGACCAGCCTGTAGTCCCCAGGCCTTCTTTTTTACCCTTTTTTAAAAATGGGGGTTCTGTTTCCTCTTTTCCAGTCACTGGGAACTTCACCAGACTGCCATGACTTCTCAAATACAATGGATAGCGGCTTGGCAACTTCCCCCACCAGTCCCCTCAGGACCTGCAGATGAAGTTCATCAGGTCCCATGGACTTGTGCACCTTCACGTTCCTCAGCTGGTCTCAAACCTGGTCTTCTCCTACAGTGGGCGGTATCTCATTCTCCCAGTCTCTGCCTTTGACTTCTGTGACTAACTCATCTACTATAACTCATACTTCGTCCGCTTGTGTTCTTCAATCCTCATGCCCAAGGGATGAACCATTGTTTAACTTAAAGGAGGAGGAGGACGGGTATTTAAATAAAGTTGTGGAATAATGAAGTGTTGTGAACTGACGTTTGGTGAGTGCAATTATGTAGTGTTTGATGGAACAAAACTGGTTAAAACCATACCTCTAACCCAAGGAGTGCAAGATCAAGTGTGAGAAAGACATTTAGAGCTCCATGCCTCCTCAGCAAACCATACCTCGGTTGCTACGCCAAAGGATTTTTGTTGCCATGAAATTACATGGCAGCTTGATTTTACACTGAAGATATTGAAATCTTTGATTAACTAGCTATGAAGGCAATTAATCATTCAGTATATTAATCCCAGGGACAATTAAGTAGATAGGCAAACCAATTAATTTATTGAAGTCCCTATGTTTTTTCTAGCATGCCATGGGTTCTTGCACTGGCAATTCCCACCTGCAGCTTGAAAGTTGTCAAGAGGGAAAATAGATATCATTGCAGCTCTGGACTCTCTCACCTGGAGGGCACAAGAAACACTTTGAAATTAGGGAATAAAAACTTCAGAGGGCTTCTGTGAAATGATCAAAAGAGAAACAGTTAGAAATGTGGGGCCTGCTCTAAAGATTATGATTAAGTTAGAAGGTGAAGAATGACAATTTAAGAACATTTGAGATGAATGCGAAGGTTCAAACCTCTTGGAGCTATTGCTCCAGGCTTTCTGCAAACTCAGAAGAAGTACCTGCATCAGCTGGTGTTTGAGGTACATTTATCAGAATTTCCTTTGCAGTCACTATTACTAGAAACACATTACACAACATGCACACTTGGACCTTGGAGAACAACTTTGCATCAGGGAGAAGCTTCCAGAGGTAACAGCACCTGCAGCTAAAATCACCACTGAGAACAGAACAGGCAAGCAGTGACAACTGTGATAATCCAGTCTAGAGTCAGGGAGCAATTTTCACTGCAAATTCAACTGAACTGAACAAGCTGCAGCACAGACCTGATTATATCCCCCTGCAGGCCCTCACCAGCACCGTGTTCGTCTTTCCTTGGTACAACATCCCTTGGCTGGTCATGGGCAAACACGACTGAAAAGGTTGTGATTTTTACTTTGGTGGTCTCTTCCTCTTTGTTTCTTTAGCTGAGAATGGTGTTGAAGTCAATATGCCTCTGTAAAATGTTCCAGCTTCTGTGAAATACTTATTTTAATGAAACTGTATTTAGCTGTAAATGTTCCAGTGAGCTCTAATGAGAACCACATAAAACATTTCTAAACCAGTGAGACCATTAGGTTGCTCTGAGCTAGATGATCTTTCCCCCTTTATTTTTACATTCATGTTTCTAAAATTTGGCATTTTCTCCCACAGTGAGACTTTAAGTGACACATTTTAACCTAGCTTTTGCTCCCTAAATACAGGATTCTTACTTTCTCTGTTTTGGTATGTAGAAGCTTTATTTGCCTGGAGCTTTTCTTTTCAGTGTCGTGTGCTGCTTTTTCTTTTTTCTTGATAGCTTTGACATCTTGGCTGCTGAATTTGCCTTGCTTCTTGTAGTAAGACAGAAATTAATTAATCTGCTTTCCTAATTGCACAATCAAATAAATGATGTCCACAAATTAGAAGGCACAGAAATTGCATGTGCATTTTGGATGCCTAGATAATGTCCACCAATAAATTGTTTTCATATAAATTCCATGCTTAATTAATTGCTTTAAAATGTCCACATATTTTTGTGTGAATACATCTATGCTTGCAGTTCATAAAAGGAAAGACAAATTAAATTGCCCTTCCACATATGAAAATGTCGCCTTTGGTGTATTCTGGCTGTGCTTGGTCATCTGCTTTTTCCCCAGTCAGGGTGATAAATTTGGATGAGATCCTTATGCTCTGAATTGCCACCGGGAATCCAGCAGATTTCATTTTCTCCTGAATTACTGACATGTGAGGTTGTGTTGTTTGGTTAACTTGAACACATGGTAATATGACTGATACATAAATATCTTTTGGCTTTGAAGAAAAAGTGTCTCAACAAGAAGCAAAAAATAAAATAAACAGGCTACTGAGGGAATGAGGAAAATTTATTTGTGGATTTTGATTTGACTGCATGTTTGGGTAAATTAGTGACTTGAATTATTTGTTTGTAGTCAAACTCTACAACAGTGTAATCTACAAATGTCCTTAAACCAAGATTACACATTAATCTGTCTCAAAGGACAGAAGTTTGTTTATAAGGATGATAATGAAGAAAATGTTCTATCTTTTTAATTAAAAATAAATAAATAAATAAAATCAGTAGGTCAACTGATATCAAATCTCCTGCTAACATAGTCATCTGGCTTTGACTTTGTTTCCTGAGAGAAGTGGACTGAAACTGGAAACAAAGCTACAGCATATTTTGGAATGATGAATTTTCTTGCAACTCCAAACACTCCTTTTTTTTTTTTTTTTTTTTTTTTTTTTTTTTAAAAAAAATGTTGGAGGGATAGTGTATGTTCCACAGAGATAATAAACCTTCCAGACTACTTGAATTTCTGGATTTACGGCGGGGTCTCTGGGTTTAGGAAATGGAAGAATATGTCTGAATATGCCATGCTTAAAATTGCCTTATCTTTTTGGATAATATCTGTAACTCTTACTGCAGAGCATTATATTTACTCAGCTCAGAAAGGAAAACACAGTCTGTACTTTTCATTTACAAGTAAGGTTTGAAAAGATCAGAGTTTTCAGACATATGCAACACGGAATACGCCTTGAGATTTTCAAGAGATTTCTTTCGCGTGCCCTCTATATTCGTTTTCCATACCACTACTCATGTATCTCACTAAACAGGAAAAGATCAGCTTGCAGATTTCTGCTAGAACAACAGAAGCTTCTTTTGCAGCTTGACTGGCTGCTTCCGTATCTATTGCTTCCGCAGCTGCTGCTGAATAAGCAGCTGCTCCCTTCACATGCTCTGCTGCTGAAGCTGCACCTCGAGCCTCGCTGGCGGCTCAGGTGGTTGCACAGCTCCTTAGCACGTCACAAGCGGGCTCATGGCTGTGGCCCCTTCTGAAACGGTTGCACGTAAGGTCGCCAGAGACCCATGTGAAACAAGGCCTTCTGAGGACAGCGGACTAGTAGGTTTTGGGCACAGAAGTGTGTTCTGCAGCACTGCAAGTGCTGGCAAAGGGAAAGGGAAGAAAGGCATAAAAAGTGGAGAAATTGGGCTGTAAGTAGGACTTTGCTCTGTCCTGGCAAAGACCTTCTCTGACTTCTGGTACCATTAGAAAGGGCTGACAGCTGGAACCATCTTCTACCTTGTAACATACGTTATGTTTAAACTGAGCTGAGCCAGCCCACCCTGAGGAGATTTGTGGGTAGGAAGTCGCTGGGTTTTGAGATGTAAACTATGAAGTCCTGCAGCCTGCAGTCCTTTAGTTAAGGACTCTTGTACTCCAAAGCACACAAACCACATATTTAAAATGAAATTGGTCAAATGAAGTTATGGATAAAAATCAAATGAGAATGAAGTTTCCTTTACAATAAATCATCACATTAATGTTAGATGAAATCATGGAGCCCCTCTTCTAGTTCAGTTTCATCCAGAAGAAATATAATTCATGTGCTTGGAACGTTTTGAGATGTCACGTGAAGTGTAAGTGGGAACAACCTGAAGTCACTTCATAAAAGGATTCTTGATTTGAATTAAGATGCTAATGGAGATGCACTATTAGTTATTATTCACCATTGGTATCATGTGCATGTTCATTGCCAGCTGAATACCTGAAACCAATAATTCCCACTTTGAGAGTACTCTTTGGAGACCAGTTAAGAAATCTTCTCAAATGCCTGGCTGCTAGGTAATAGTCATTCCTCCCCCTCCCCTGCCCCCGCCCCCCCAAAAAAAACCCCCCCTTTCCCTTTAACCCCAACATTAGATTGAGTTTAAACATTCCAATGCAATTTAAAAGAAGACTGCATTTTACCTTTGAGGTTATAATGACAAATGTAAGTGAAGATAACAATTTCTTTGGCTTAATCATGCACATCCTAACGCATAAAATTAAGTGCATGTGATGTACTATAAGCAAGGTTATTTAACTTCCAGCTTTTCTAGGAATTTAAGGAGCCACTCTCAGTCAAGAGTTTTCTGTGCTAGTGTCTCTTCATACACCCATAGCTAAGCACTTGCTGGAATTAAAAACAGTTACAAATGTCCCAGGTACAATTTATTCCTTAAATAATAAAAAAACTGGAAACAAAAAACATTCCTTGAATTTGATACTTTAGAGGATGATAAATACGATTTTAAAGGCTTTACCCTTCTCCAGAAAGCCAATACTGGGTTTGAAAAACTGAATTAGGATATTATCCAGTATCACCAGTGTTGGTGGCCAGGAGCTCTTTACTTCTAATGACAAATTTTAGATGTTGAATTTTGCTGGATACTTTTGGACTGGCCCCTAAAAAGGAGATCAAGAGATGTACAGACCTTCTTGTCAGGCGTGGTGATACTTGTTGGCTCAGTGTTGACACTCACTGCAGGACTGTCCAGTTTTGGGCTCCCCAGTTCAAGAGGGACAGGGAACTGCTGGAGCGAGTCCAGCGAAGTCCAATTAAGATGACTGAGGGATTGGAGCATCTCCCTTATGAGGAAAGGCTGAGAGAGCTGGGACTCTTCAGCCTGGAGAAGAGAAGGCTGAGGGGAGACCTTATTATGGCATACAAGTATCTAAAGGGTGGGTTGAAGGAGGATGGAGCCAGATGCTTTTCAGTAGTTCCCAGTGACCGGACGAGGGGCAATGGGCACAAGTTGGAACATAGGAAGTTCCATTCAAATACATGGAAAAACTTCTTTATGGTTCGGGTAACCGAGCACTGGCACAGGCTGCCCAGGGAGGTTGTGGAGTCCCCTTCTCTGGAGATTTTCAAGACCTGCCTGGATGCAGTCCTGAGTAATGTGCTCTGGGCAATCCTGCTTTAGCAGGGGAGTTGGACTGGATGATCTCTAGAGGTCCCTTCCAACTCTGAAGATTCTGTGACTAAGCAGAAAAGGCAGCAGAAAAGTCTATGGCTCTGCCTTCAGTTTTGAGGACAGTGATCTTACTGATTATTGCTCCTTGGAGCTTGCTACCCTTTGCAAAATGTACGGGGGAGTTTGATGTGTTTGGTTTGTAAACACCATTTCATCAGCTTCTCAGGTGGGTTCTGCAGCATCCACAATGGTCCATGTTGCCACAGCTGTGCTGCAGGCAGTACCTAAACTCTCTCCTTAAGAACCAGTTCGAGTTTGCCTGCCACACCTTTAGTGTTTGTGATGTAGGTATTGCCTGGCAGTTTACAGTTGAGTTTTCTCCCTGTTATCAGAGTTCAGCCATAGTGCAGCACTGTTGAAATGACTCTTTACTTGAGGAAAAAAAAAACAGACTATTTAGAGCTGTCTGTGCTTGTTAATGAGAATGTTTATTTTTTTCTTAGAGGTACCACCACATCTAATGCCACAGGTACAACAGGGAATCATCATATAGAATATGTCGTTAAATGCCTGTGTCTTTACTTTCCTAAAGGGGTTGACAGAGGGAGGAATTCTGCATTTTGTTTACCCCGTTAATAAGGTTACATAGGTTCCAGTTGTAAACAATTGGCGATGATTAAATTCTCTTTTTTGCTTTGCTTTTTGAATGCATTAACAATGCATTCAAATTAGCCCCAATTCAGCCCATAGTAGCCGAGATCTCTGTAATGCTGTTTCTAAAGTAATTTGCCCTAATTTTAAGAGTGATTCTGTTAGGGTGAGTGTTTATGGGAGGAGTTCTTCTTTGCCAGAAGTGTTGACAACAAGGACCAGTTGTTCTTTCATTCCCCTTTGTTGCAATCTGTTGCAAGTCAGAGGTTCAAAGTAATCTCAGAACGGTGTAGGAGTGTTGACTTTCAGGCTAAACTGTTAGTTTGCTTTTAATAATGCAGTTATTCAGATAGCAATTTAAGACTCACATCACAAGTGGAATGAGGAATTTGCATAGCTGCATACAGGGAAAAACAATCACTGTGGCCTTGAACCTGAAAATGTGTGTGCCCATCTGAGATTCTGTGTTATTTTGACTTCAGTGGGACTAAGCACTTACTCAACACTGAACGTGTTGCATAAATGTTGCCAAATACAGATGCCTATTTTGTTTTCTAGAAGAGCACGAGGGTCCTCAAGGTAGAAAAAATGAGAGGAGGAGGACAGGGAAATCGGCTAGTTTGATTTTGTGATATTTTATTACAATGTATTACTTTTTCAATGGAAACACTTGTCAAAAGGGTTGCTTTCCCTGTTGAAAGTCTTTCTGGGTCGTCAGGTCCAGCCTTCTGGCACTGCAGGTAAACCTTCATTACCATTTAAAAGTAATTAAGTAGCCTTTTTCGACCAGTGGCTACAGCAGAAGTGCTGTGAGACACCTCCTCACTTACTGCCTTTACTCTGTTCTTACACCTGTTGTCTGTGAGCGAGTTTGTCATCCCTCTGAACTTGCTGTTATACCTGTCTCTGCCTCCTTCTTTGGCCACAAGCTCCGGAGGTTCACTGTTTGTTGTGAGAAGTGCATTCTTGCATCAGTTTTGACCTTCTCGTCTACTAATTTCATCACGTGCCTCTCATGTTTTATTTCTGAATGAGTTTATGAAGGTTTTCATGGACTTGAAAGAAGAGGTAGTACTTGATATGAAACAACTAGGAGACAGGGAAAATGCTTCTGAGACATAACCATATTGAAACCAACTTCTTTTGAAATTTTAGAAATTTATAGAGAACTTTCCTTCTGATTTTTCCCTGGATCATGTAGCTTCTTCACCATAAGTTTTATTTACATGCATACACAAATTAAACATGTGGGGAGCACCAAGACTGTTTGGTTGTGAACTTCTGTTAACAATTTTTGTTATCAATCTGGTGATGACATGAAAAGGTTATAAAAATAGGGTGGAATTACATTTTTGCTGCCTTTTTGTAATGGCATAATGTTACAGCAGCGTGAAAAGTCGGAAGGGAAAAGAGTTCTGTTATGAAATGCTGAGCATTACCTCCTATCTTTCTTTTTATTTCTCTTCAGACTCTAGACTGGCTGGACGGTTGCACTCGAGAAGGTGCCATCAACGGCTCCATCTCCAAGTGGCGAGCAGTGACAAGTGGTGTTCCCCAGAGGTCAGTACTGGCACCGGTACTATTTAACACCTTTGTTGGTGACATAGATGTTGGGATGGAGCGCACCGTCTCCAAGTTTGCTGACAACACCAAGCTGCATGGAGTGCTTGACATGCTGGAGGGGAGGGCTGCCATCCAGAGGGACCTGGACAGGCCGGAGAGGTGGGTCTGTGCAAACCTCATGAAGTTCAACAAGGCCAAGTGCCAGGTCCTGCATGTGGGCCAGGGCAATCCCATGCATAAACACCGTCTGGGAGGAGAATGGATTGAGAACAGCCCTGAGGAGAAGGACTTGGGGGTGTTGGTGAATGAGAAGCTCAACATGAGCTTGCAATGTGTGCTCACAGACCAGAAATCCAACCGTATCCTGGGCTGCATCAAAAGCAGCATGGCCAGCAGGTCAAGGGAGGTGATTCTGGCCCTCTACTCTGCTCTGGTGAGACCCCACCTGGAATATTGTGTCCAGCTCTGGAGCCCCCAACATAAGAAGGACATGGATGTGTTGGAGTGGGTCCTGAGGAGAGCCTTGAAAATGATCCGAGGGCTGGAGAACCTCTCCTATGAGGGAAGGCTGAGGGAGTTGGGTTTTTCAGCCCGGAGAAGAGAAGACTCCAGGCAGACCTTATAGCAGCTTTCCAGTATCTGAAGGACACCTACAAGAAAGCTGGAGAGGGACTTTTTACAAGGGCATGTAGTGACAGG
>NW_009649706.1:1073422-1101016 GCF_000708025.1 Charadrius vociferus
ATTCTATGATTCTATGATATCTGTTCTGGAGGATAACAGTTTTTAGGAGTCAGTTGGAGTATTAAGAATAAGATACAACATGAAACTTTAACAGAAGCAAAATGTAAAAGTACTTCAGCACAAATATATTTTCTTTTCATTACTACCTCCTCTGAATTTAGTAAGAATCATTTTTTTCATGGATTTTGGAAGGAAGAGTAAAAGGGTGGCCTGGAGACCAAAAAAAAAAAAAAGACTGAATTTATTTATATAGTAATATGAATGATGTTTATACAGATGCTTTCTGGGTTTGTTGTAAAAATACCTAAGAACTGGAAGGCATTTGATCAAATCAAACATCACAGGGAGTTCAAGGAAAATACTTTTAATGTATTCTTCCTTTTTAGCAGGGTAAAAATTAGGAATACTAACTGAAGCTCCAGGTTTGTTTTGGGTTTTTTTTGTGGTTTTTTTGTTGGTTTTTTTTTAACACCTATGCTGCAGACACAACCTGGTGAATCTAGAACTCAGAGAATACAAGAATAAAAGGAAGTGATATCACAGCAATTCAGGACTTTCTGTGAAGCAAGGCACCCCACTGTGAGCTCTGGGCAGGGAAAGGTAGGTGGGGGTCAGTAGGCCTGTGTCTTGGCAAGTCAAAGTAGTTTTGGAGTTGTTTCTGCTGAGTGCAAATCTGATTTGCTTAACAATGAAAAACAGCTTTGGGGAAAAATAGCCTTAGGAACAGTTATTTTTATAAAATGTCTGGAAGAAATTACCAGAGCTGTAGGAAAAAGCTCTGTGTTCGGGAATGTTGGTGAATGGGGATGAAGTCCTAGGGGGACTTCTCAAGACAAGTTTAAATAGATGCCTAGACACTGTTGCCATGACAGACAAAGAAAAAACCAACAACCCATCTTTTAGTTTTCAGATCTTCCTCTGTAGACTTTGGTTCACCTTACAGTTATTAGTGATACAACTGTATCCTCACAGAAGACAATGTATTGAATACCTGTTTTTAACCTTCTATGTAACTTTCAAGGTAAAACTTCCATCTTCTGGGAGCTTCTCACAGGTTTGGTTAATGCATCTGTCAATCTCACAGTTCCTTCTCTGTCAGCTAGCTCTCTACTCTTTTCTTTTTAAGAGGACACTGGTTGTATTTAGATGTCAGTGGATTTGAAAAAGAACAAACTGAAGATGACTGCAGCACACACAAAAATTTGAATTTCATTAAAGCATGTGTGAAAAAACTGAGGAAAATGTGTATGAGATTGAAGTGTTATAAAAATACTTCATTCTGGATAAACAAGACTATTAGTAATTCACATTAGAATGAAATTTTTTTTGGCCTTTTTATGTTGTTTGTTTCGCTTTGCTTTGCTTAATGCCTTCCTTTAAGACAAATGCCAAAAAAGTCTCTCCCATACTTGCAGTATTTCTTTCTTACAAAATTATTGTGGTTAAAGTCTGCACTGCTAAGTTACTGCCCAACACAGTGAAAAAGCCCTTACAAACCTCTTTCTGGATTAGATAAGATGTCTTCATCCCATAGACCTCTCAGTTACTGGCAAATGTGCTGCTTTTTGGTCTAAGCTCAGTTGGAAACCTTTGCTCAGTTGGAAACCTTTTTTTTTTTTTCCCCTTCTGAATATGAGTCAAAAGTGAATCTCCTTTATTCGAGGTTTTTGATGGTTGTGTTTGAACGTCGACTGTCCCATCGTCCCCACAAATTAGTTTTGTAGGCTTGCTTTCCTTCAATCTATTTCTCAAAAGCTAGGGGTTTTTTATTCCCATATTAAAAGTTGTAGGTGATTGATTAATCTGTCTAATGACTGTAGATAGTTTAAAATGGTAAAGCAAATTGCTTTTCTTAATTTGGAGGAGGGCATGAGAAAAGGAAGGAAGAAAAAAAAAGAGATCCCTGTTAATTATTTTGAAATCCAGCCTTGTCAATTGGTGTCATTATATTCTGTGCTGGCCAAAGCCCGGACATTTGCAGCTTTTGCTTTGGGCCTGGGGCATGGAGTCTATGCCAATAAGCATTTAAAAAGGCCTGATCTGAAATGCCACATTTAAAAGATTTTTATGAAGACATCATCTAAATAAGAAATAAGAAGTATATTTAATATTATTTTGAAATGATTACAGTCATATACAAACACTAGTCACAGCTGTAATGTGTAGATTAATTTTTTAGCAGGAAGGCATGAAAATACCTGATAACTTGCATTGATTAAGACATAAACTACAATCGAATTTTATTTGTACTGCTGTAAAGAGAAGAGTAACTATTTACATTGCTTTAGAGGCGATGTGCTTGGATAGCTAAGATTCGCCTTTTGACTTACAGTCCCTAATGAAAGACATGCTACCTGATAGCCCATATTGATTCCAAGAGAAACCCTGCAGTATATTAAAAAAATAATGTAGGCTTTAATGAGCTAACGTGCTCTCTGAACTAAAAAATTGAAAGAGAATTAAGAGATGGCAATCACAGACATTGAAAAGGCAGATGTTTGAGAAGATCAGAGGTAATAAGCTTATCTCAACAATTATTCTTAAAATAATCAAAGCGGAGACAGTTCCTTGTTCTGTAACATGCTGACCCAGATCTTCAACTGCCATCAATTGTTTTAGCCTGGATAGTTTCAAGGAGCTGTCCTCACAGCTTAGCTGAGATTCACAGCAGCTGGCTGGGCTCCAAGCACTTATTTGCATCCCATTTTATTATCATATATTATTATAGACAAAGCAAACACAAAGCTGACTTTCATGTGTAGAAAACTCATGGTCAAGTAACGCAAGAGAAAATCAAATATGCCCCACAGGGGTCCAGTCAGCAGCAACTTGGAACTGCCTAGCTGCAACTTCTGTGCTCTCTTCTGAAACACCAGGAGTGGAAGAATTAAGGTGCTTCAGAATGCTGCATGCTCTGTGCAACAACATCTTGTGACAGGCGCACTACCCTCTTCTGCCAGCCTATGTGCTGAATAACATAACTAATGTAAAGTGCTACCAATCTGTTGTACCTACATTACAAAACAGATTGCTTTAACTCCTGCCAGCTTGTTACACTCAAAAACCTTTCACAGGAAAAAGGCACACACTGTACACACAAACCCAGTAATACATTGTTAGTTTAACTAAAATCTTAACAGTTTATTTGAAGAATTTTAGTGGCCCAGTTGCAATGGTACTGACATGATACCATTGCTTACAGATCAAATCACCTATAGTTAAAATGATATAGGCACAAACTTCCGAAAGTCTACCCTTTTCTCTAGTGATGTGCTCAGCCTTGCACTACCTCTCTAGGCCCTAAGATTGGTGGTAGTTTTACTCCAAGGACTGTGGGGTATGGCCCATCACCACCACCCTGAGCCATTTTCAGGGGGAGAGATGAAGCTGGTGTTAATGGTTTCTTTCTTTTCCACCTAGGAATACTAGTGGCCAGTTTTCTGTACTTGGCAACATGATCTGCACCTTGCTTTTCTTTCACCGCAATGCAAGTCCACGTTACACTATATAAGGTGTGTTTTGCTCTTGTTTGGATGCTTGGTCTTTGTTCTCTTTATTACCACTAAGACTGGTTTTACCCAACTCCCAGGGTTGCACTCCTTCAGTGACCAGGAATGAATGGTTAGCTGCCTGCAGCCCAGAGCCTCTGGTATTGCTCTGTGCTCTCTTTGGAGGTCCCAGTTGCCATCTGATTCCTCTGCTTATCCATGCTGCATTTCTTTCTAAATCGCAGCTATCTCATTCCGCATAGCTACTTGTTAGTGCTGCTTTTAGCTACTAAATGTGTATTTCTGCATAGTGATAACTATTTTAACACAGTTTACTTTCGAAGCTGAACAAAACATAAAACAATAATTACCTGGTCATTAAACAGTTGCTGTTACTGCTAAACTGAAACAAATCTCCAGGGAGACCAAGTGAAATTCAGAGAAACCTCGTCAGGTACTGAGCCCTAAATTGTCAGTTTAAGGCAAAGCCTGTGGCCTGTTACGGGCAGCAGCAACACCATCATTAGGGGGTTACATGGCTATAAAGCTTTACCCTACATAATGTGTAATCAACAGAGTGATAAGTTTCTGTCTGTATTTTCCTTCAGCAGCTATACCCACATTGCTGAGAACTCTTCCTGAATATCTATATATTCTCATGTGCTGGCATCAATGTTTACTGCAAGTGTGAAGCCTTTTGCATTAACCGGATTCAACTCTGAAGTTATTTAGCTTAAAAGGTCTGGTTGCCTTAACACCAAGAAAAGGTTATAACAGATACCTTTGAGATGAGGTTAAAGATGTATTTTTGTACATATTGTTAGAGATGGCAGTCAGTGACCCAAACATCTTTGTGCTGGCTGCTCTACTTAGTATGATGAAAGGACATTGCTTTGCCTAAATAATTTATAATCCATATGCTATGATTTGAGAGTCCCCCTGAAAATTTCTCTGCTTTTGGCACTGAATAGCTGTCTTCTCTAAAGCCTTTATTCAGTTCCTAAGGACAGGTTTTGTGCAATTAGACTAACTTCAACTTCACACCTCTGTGAATATGTAACTACGGCTGCATCCTTCCTAGCAGCTGACCCTGCTAATGTGAACATGTTCATACGGTTAAGATTAATGAGTCAATTATTTTTATACAAGCTATCTGTCACGTAGGCTGTTTTCCTTGACTTGATTATTTTAATTAAAAAAAAGTGTTCCATTCTCTTTTTTATTGATGTTCTTGTGTTAATCAGGAACAATTATTAGTAAGACTTTGGTGGACGGTTGCTTCCAAGCTCCTTAACTGAAAATACAATATTTAAAATAGAACAGAGAGTTGGAAGAAGCTAATTTTTTTTACTGAAGACTTCTAAGCAAATTCAGGTTGTTTTTGCTGTGGACAAGATGGATTGTCACTTAAAGTGTGGACATGTCCAAATGAATGCTTATGATCTCAAAATGAGTTACTGTGTATTTACTCTGGAGCAAATATTAGCAGTTACACTTTACACTTACATCTCAACCAGAAGCTAATCTTGTCAAGCTTAAATCTTGCTGACTCACTTAGGTGACAAATCCTGAACACACTAAGTACCCTCAGCTTCACTGAGTTATTGAGCGTTGCTGGAAATAGTCCAGCTTTAAGAAAGAGTTTGGATCTTGACATTTGTCAAACTTAAAATTAAGCTTTGAACCATAGCACATTGGCAATAGACTGATTATTGTTTGGGCTTATGTCACTCACTCCAGGGATGCTGGGACCCTATTTATGAATAGCTAATTGAGTTAATAGAGTTATTTCATTAATTTAAGTGTTTAATACCGTTCAGTCACCAGGTGGCACTATTACATATAGTGTTTATCTTCAAAGATAGCAGTTAAATCTTGGGAAAATATCTGTGAATTGTGTTATGCTCCTTTCTAGATTCTGAACAAATCACTAATAAAGCTTCTGTTTCCCAAATCTCTTCTATGTTGCCTTAGTCTCTTTAATTTGAGACATTTTTGGATGCTTCTGCTGGTTAAATGTTGCAAAGATGAGAAGAGAAAAACATGTTCCCCAAGCTCCTATAGTAAAAAGCTTCTGTTTTACACCCTCTGTGTTGCAGCCCCTTTGAAAACCACATTGTATGAGTACAGTGAGGACACACAGTGAAAATACCCCACAGCTGGTCATGGTTAGATCTGTGACTGTGTGGCTCTCTAGGTCTCTGTGTATCAGACCTAACTTGAGATGTGCTCCTAAGCTATATGTCACCCAGGTCATGTGGAAATGCAGTGAACAGTTTGTCTGTGTATTGCTTATTGTTGGAACTGTGGTGATTTAACAGTGACTACTCAGTAAGCATTGTGGGTCTTTCATCTTAAACTTGTAAGTCTTTGTTACTGTTCATAATAAAGGAGACAAACTGTAGTTTTAACTAAAATGTTACTGATGCAAATAAAATAATCAGTAAGGGGTAGTATGACTGTTATTAATGGCAACACTTCATTGAGAAGCAGGAGGGAGGTTTAAAGTGAGACAAGTCTTCAACAATTTCGTAAGGGGCTCACCCAGTAAAACTAGGAGGTCATTTTTATTTTGATTGTATAGTTACACATTATGGTTCCACTTTAACCACACATTATTACGCAAATAGCTAGCAATTTACACAACTCATACCACCTTAAATTATGGTTGAAAAGATAACCCACACTCACACATTTCTGCTGTTACTACATTAAGGAAAATGTAGCCCTCAAGAAAGTGGTATATTATGTCCTGCTCGATTGCATTTCAATATCCAGGATACACTTTCCTCTGTAAGCAAATTCAGAAAACCAGTTCAGAAGACACAGACAAATAGACTAAGATGTGTTTGTGCATATACTCTCATTCTGTTCTTTTCTTACAGAATGCTTTGGTTTTCAAAATCAGAGCTTTCACTTCTTTCCAGTTCCTTTCTCCCAGTTTCTTCCTCCTAGTCCATCCCAATCAATTCTCCCTAGTCCCTTCGCTTCCCTTCCCTTCGCTTCCCTTCCCTTCCCTTCCCTTCGCTTCCCTTCCCTTCCCTTCCCTTCCCTTCCCTTCCCTTCCCTTCCCTTCCCTTCCCTTCCCTTCCCTTCCCTTCCCTTCCCTTCCCTTCCCTTCCCTTCCCTTCCCTTCCCTTCCCTTCCCTTCCCTTCCCTTCCCTTCCCTTCCCTTCCCTTCCCTTCCCTTCCCTTCCCTTCCCTTCCCTTCCCTTCCCTTCCCTTCCCTTCCCTTCCCTTCCCATCCCATTCCCCTCTTTCTAAAATCCTGTTACATATGAATAATTGTGTAAGAGCATAAACAGAATGCATAAACACTTTTCTTTTAATTATGATGTGGCTAGATCTGGGTAAGTTGAATCAAAAGATCAGATTCTTACCTTGTATATATCAAATCAGATCAACTAAACAATAGAAATTTACTTTAATTAGGTTTCTTTATTTTGTTTATAATTAGTGTTACAGTGTTAGCATGACCTCAAAGGAATGTGCACACTGGAAAATTACATATGTAAACTAACAGTGTGCTTAACTGTTTTTAGGTGTGAATGGTTTAACTGGAACCAGCCGATGCCATTGTAAGCACAATATTTTGTATTTCCACTTAAAAGGCCACATCTAACAGTTATTTAGTCAACGCATGTTCTTAAACTGAATGATTCTGAGCATAGTCTGCCTATTTCAGAAAAAAAACTGAATGGAGGCAGGCTAAAGGCTTGCACCTGGACAAGCCTGTGCTGCTTCTGTTCTGATAAACCATTTGTGGTTTTTTAGACTTTTTGTTGGAAGCTATATATCATTGCAAAACATATAATCAGCTCCAGTGGAATTCAGTTGCTGCCCTTTCATGCTTTGTTTTTTTCGTCTCAGGAATGTGTAGGCTCTCTCTGGCCCAATTTGCCATGAATAGACTGTTACACAGTAGTTCATGTGTATTGGATTTAGTTGTAAATGTGTTGAAGTTGTAAAAGTAACACTCATATAAATTATTCAAGCAGCCCCTTGATTCAACTTGAGTTTTGCTGGCGGTTGGTTTATAGAGCTCAGTTGTCAAGGCAGGCATTTGAAGGCAGTCGTTTACTGAGCATCAGAAATACCACAGAGGCTGAAAGAAGAGCTAACAAGGACAGGCAGATATTTAGAGCACTGAATCTGTGTCTGGATATTCTCTTAAATGTGTATATGCAGCAAATGTCACTGGGTGCAGTCAAACATGCAGCTCTCTGCTCCTCCAGCTTTTTCCCCTTCAGTAACAAGAGTCTAAGAGTCACAACAGAGAAGCCAAGCTAAATTATACTATATCCTTCTGGATAGGCTTAACTACCATTGTCAAATCCTTAAAGATTAAAAACCAGAGCAGATGACTGGCTGTGTTTCTGAAGCAAGTGAGTATAGATACCCAGTTACAATTATGATGGTGGGAGTGGTTATTGATGGCTGCCCATCAATATAGAAAACCTTTTCAAATGAGGTACATCAGGGTTCTGTTGTGGTTGCAGGCCTGATCATTTCATCAGCCTTTTAAGTGTTGAGCAGATGATGGGCTAGATATGATTAGATTATATTTGACACAGAGTTGTAAAGGCAATCAGTACAAAATTGCCGACCTTTGAACTGTGGTGTACAACATACTGTTGAAAATGACCCTGAGACTAGAAGGGTCAAATTTGGCAAATTTGGAACAGGTTCATAGGAAGGGATTTGTAGCAGGTCTGGGTACAGCAGATGAGTATGTTTGACTTCAGTACTGGAAAAAATGGAAGAAGCTGTCATACAGACACAGTAATATATTTGAATAAGTATGTCATAGTGGGAAATACTCAGTTTGCCCTCTGCAGAATGAGATCATGCCCTGAAAGTGTACTAGAATTCCTTACAGGTGCCAGTGATTATATGGAGTAATAAGATCCTGTGGCTGTTTTATGCTTGGGCTTTCAGAGCACTTTTGATGATCTCTTACCAAAGACTCTCAGAGATCCTAAACTGACATGGGGTAAAAGAGGAAGCACAACTATTACTGGCTATCATAAAACCCCAAAAGAGTAAATGACCATCAGGTGTGTTACAATATTCAATAGTGGAGTTCATCAGGTGTCCTGGGTAAGATGTGTGTTCATCCACATATTCACCAAAATCCTGGGAAAGTGGATAGGTATATAGAGAGGTGAAAATGTTTGCTGATGATATAAAATTATGCAGATCAGTTAAATGAAAGCTGACTGCAAAGTGCTGCAGGAGGATGTCACAGCACTGAGTGACTTGGCAATAAAGTGAAAGATAAATTCAGTGCTGTGAAAGTAATGCATCTGGGAAAAAACCACTATCTTTATGTACACATTGTGTATATATAACCAGTAACAGGCTCTAAATGAACTATTACTATTCAGAAGGATGATTGTAGAGGCATTGTGGCTATTTCTATGAAAACATCAACTTAATACCCAGAGACAGTCAGAAAGGAAAATCAACTCTTAGGAATTACTATGAAAGAAAATTAGAGCAAACCAGAAAGCATTATTATGCCCCAAGTCCAAGATGTGCTTCTATCATTAATACTAAGCACAGCTCTTGTTACAGTATCTCAAAAAGGACACAATAAAACTAGAAAGGGAGAAAGATGACAATGATGTTCCATTCGTTTCCACATGAGGATAGATTAAACAGACTAGGCTTCTTTAGTCTTGGAGGAAAAATGACTGGAGGTACTAGATAAATCCAAAAATGATGAGGAGAAAGTGAACAGGGACTGATTAGTCACACTTTCCTGCAATAGAATGAAGATAGAGAAAATGACATTATTTGGCAGTGTGTTTACAACAAACGAGGTTTTTCTTCCCCACACAATACATAATGACACTATAGGATTTATTGTCAGGAGAAATGTCTTCAGAAAGTAACTGAAAATGTTCAAAAAATAAAAGCCCACCAAGCACTCTTTCTTTCAAGTATGGAAACTGCTTGGTTTCTGGATGCTAAAAGCTAAAAAACCATGCTAGTGGAAGCGTTGTGTTATTTTTGCCCCTTTATAGTTTGCTTTATCTACCACCTCCAAACTGCCACAATTTGGAGATATGATACTGTGCTGTACAGGTCTATAAACCACCAAAAATCCAGTTGGATGGTAGAGCTCAGAGGGTCACGGTTAACTGTCCATGTCTTACCCAGAGGTGGGTAACAACCAGGGTCACGCATGGTCTGTCTTGGGAGCTGTTCTGTTTGACATGTCTATCAGTGATGCAGAGGAGAGGACGGAGGACACATGCATCAAGGCTGCAGATGACCCCAAGGGGGATCAGTTGGTTCACTCAAGGGCTGGCCCACCATTTAGGGGGAGCTGGAGCAAGGGGAGAAAGAGGCTAACAGGGACACCACAAAATTTAGCATAGGCAGAGGCCAAGCTCTGCCACAGGAATGCAGAGCCCTGCAGGGATGCAGGCTAGGAAAACAGGGATGGGGAGTTGCTCTGGGGAGATGGAACCAGGTCCTGGCAGGCAGTGAGATGAACTGGGGCTAGGACACCTCCTCAGGTCCAAGCCAGCCTGAATTATCCTATGAACTTATGACCATGTCCTGTGATTTGATCCTACGTGGCTACTTTTATGTTCTCTTCTGCTTTCTGCTTTTATGTATGTACTAGCTGGGTACACATTAATCTGCAGTTCTTGACTTTCATGCAGAAACCTGTTTATGTGCAAGAAATTTCCTGTTTTTCAATAGCCTAATCAGGGAGCCTAACAAATTCTAATTTTATGTCTGATTTTGTGTTTCTGTTACTCAGGTAACCAGATTCCTCCTCTATGCAGGAACTAGGAGGAAGAAAAATATTGAAAGCTATTTTACCACTGAAGAGAACGGAGGGGTGTAGGGTGTGGTAACGGATTACAGAAGGAGACAGAAAAGTAGCCAAAATACATCAGATCACAGGGCAGTAAAGTTAACCAACTTTGGAGGCTGCTTTTTAGAAGCTGTCAAAGCCTCTCGGAAGTGAGACTGCCCCAGGAGACCATTTCTCCTAATTAGCACTGTGGCCAAAGCAACTGAGAGGCATAACCTGCTGAAATTTCTGGATTCTTATGTTTGCAATAACTCACATCTGTGCATAGAAATAAGCAGGCTTAAAAACTGCTAGTGGTAGAAGCCTCCCGTCCTTTCTTTTTGGAGACCTTGTGGCTTTTGATCTCTTAGAGAAGATATTTATAGGAGAGCAATGTAGAAAAATGCTGTTATTGACATCCTTCCTTCTCAAGGAGGCTAAGTATTGAGAGTGATTTTGGATTACACAGCTCTATGACATGCAACTCAGAATCATTTATACTTCTATACCATTTCTACTTCTAGAATATTCTAATCTCATTTGTTATTTTATTTAAGCTTGTATCCACCTTTCTTTTCATATCTAAAATCATTTGGCTGTGGCTTAGGCACAAGAATTTAAATCTAATACAGAAAGGTGAGAAATGTCTAGGGTCCAGTGTCAGTTCATACTAATTTATGTCTTCTTTTTTGACAGTCCTTTATGATTCCAAAACAGAATGAAAATGAGAATTAGGTTTCTGGCTTGCCAAGAGTCCTGAAATGCAGCAATTTCATTTTACTTAACTAAGACTGTCTTAAATGTATAGGTCTAAAACACAACTCTTCTCAGTAACCT
This sequence comes from Charadrius vociferus, assembly GCF_000708025.1. NCBI lineage: Eukaryota > Metazoa > Chordata > Aves > Charadriiformes > Charadriidae > Charadrius > Charadrius vociferus. The sequence goes on from NW_009649706.1 coordinate 1,084,562, forward strand.
CTCCCATTATATCATTCTAATGGCATTACAGATTAAAAATGTGCTGATACTTTACGCCAGTCTTTTCCTAATAGTATGACTGAACTGTAAGACAGAAACAGAAAGGGAAAAGTTTATTTAGAAAACATTTCAAGTCAGTACTAAGACTTATTATTTAAACAGGATGACCTTTCTGTCTATCATTCTATATGTTCAGTAACAATGCAAATTTAAAAATTGGTTTGTTACAAAGGAGTTATCTAGCAGAAGGGAAGCCCCGAAATCTATAAATTGGTTGCAATTTTACTATTCAAATAGGTGAATTTCTTTTTGCTGCTATAAGGTATGAGAGACTGTGATATAGAAGTGACCTAAAACATACAAAGGGACTACATTGCTGAATTTAGCCAAGTGACATGGTCAATATTCGTTATGAAGCACAACATTCTCCCAAATATGTGCAGTATACATTATGAGAGGCTTTCTTAATTTTAAAGCTAGCTGGAGTCTGTTTGAATATGTGTTCCAGATTTGTGAACATTTGCTCATTTGTTAGTAGATGAGTCTACAGTACAGCCAGATGCTTAGCTATAGGGGACACTCTGAGCAGCATTTGCTGAGACACATTCACCTCCAGCAAGGGCCAAGAATTGTAAATAGCTGTCTTGGGTCAGGGACCGAGTTGCTCTGAAAGTCTAGTAAGTCTAAAAAATTTGCCTTCTTCATTTGATTTGCTCAGTAAATCCCTTTACAGCCTTTATATTATTTCAGAATCAATCTTGATACATACATGGATCTCTCTATTTTTTCTCAGCCTCTCTTCCTAGAATATGGCTCCAGGTGCTTTAGATGTTCTTTGGGAGTACAAGGGTGTTAGCTTCTGTTTTTCTGTACCACACAGTAAAAATAAAGACAGGGTGAGCATACTGGGTTGAGAGGAGGTTCTGGAGAACCTTTAGGCAGCAGATACGAGTGATCCTCCATGTTCACAGACTGAACGTACAGAGGTCTGTCCTGGTTCTTAAACCAAGTGGTATTCAGAATACATACATATGTATTTATATAAAAATCTGATCAAAGAAATGACAGTAGAGCTAATGAACTCTAAGCACTTTTGAAATGTAACCCCAGCTGTGGGAGCTGAGGACTTGAAAACCAACCCCTAGAAGTCAAGAATAGAGAAATCACAATATATCAGTCTGTTTCCCCAAATGGTATTTCCCTGAAAACAAAATGATCTGATTGCATACCTGAATGAATCACATGGATGCTGCAGCTACCTCTGCAGACCTTTCATTAAGTTTGTGAATGAAAGCAATATAGGTTTGAGCCTAAATTCTGTAACTGCTTGAGACTGAGAATGATTGCAGAGGCACTGCCACCATAAAACTCAGGTGAAAATTTACTTGGAAACAAGTGGGTGGAAGCCTCTGCTAGCTTTCTTTCTGTATCAGTGTTTGATTTATTTCTCATATCTGTGAACTTTGATTACACTTTGGTCTTTAACCATTTTTGGTGATGAGATTTCCTCTTATTTCTTCTCAGTTTCTTACCCTGGCTTTTGTACGTTAACATGTTGTTGTTGTTGCACAGGACTGTTATGTTTATGTTTCTTAGAAATTAGATGATGGTTGGGGTCTTTAATACTGTACCTGACCTTTGAGTTCCAGAGCTCAATTCAGCATTGCAATTTCTATGGTTCACAGATTACTATTCAGGAGTGATGAAGAGCCAGGAATGCTGGGATTTGTATCACAACACTGTGGAAGAATGCTCAAGGTAAATCAGAAACATTCTCTATTTTAAATGAAATATCGATACTAACATTTTTGTTGAAGTTCACCAAATCATAACTCTGGGCCTATGATTACAGTCACTAGTCACCTGCATGTGGAGCTAACTTGTTTTTTAATAATACTGTGCTAGTGTGTAGACTGCTGAGAGACTGGCCTTTCCGACACTTGTTTTGCTCTCTGATGTTGACTTGAAATAAAATGGTCACGGTAAGACAAGCTTTCAAAAGATGAAATCCCGTAAGGGACAAGGTTTGATTTTCTGTTCTGATAAGAGTTTCTTGTGATTGACTTCCCATCCTTTAGGAGGAAGAGGTTTGAAGCAATTGCTGCGCACTACAATAATAAAAACTATTCTTACCTAATTTCCAAAAGCTCCTTTAAAGACTTTTTCCAATTAGTCTGCAACTGTTATAGGGATTTTTAACCTAAATTAAAAAGAGTAATCAAGGCAGTATGACTCTGCTCAGCCCTTAGGGAAGATTATCCATATTCAGCCCCTTCTAATGGCCTATTGCAACCTGATATATTGGCAGTCATCCAGCCTGTGTAGCAGTCCTAACAGAGGCTCAGCTCTTGAGCCCTCAAAAGAAATTTCCTTTAAAATAAAACAGCTTGATCTGTTTGACAGTTTTCCTTTTTTTGTTTTCTTTTTTTTCCTTACATCCTTACTTGGAGTGATTTTTACCCTGAGCCCTTAAAAGGACTTTTGTGTTAAATTAAACCAGCATGTTTTGTTTGACATGTTCCTTTTCTTTCCTTTTTTTCTTACATCCTTACTTGGAGTGATTTTTACCTTGCAGTGATGGCTGCCAAAACCCAAGCTCAAAACTCAGTCAGGGGAAAGGGAGGTATTCAACAGCATTACAGGCAGTTTACGCTCCCGTGCAGCAAATATTCTCTATCTTTCTTCAGTCTGTCCTGTTAACATCAGCATCCAGCTCATAAATTCCATGAAGTCCGGGAAGTGAGGATGACTAGGAATAATCTCTGTTGTATGCAAAGTGGCAAAGAGATCTTGTATCCAAAAGTATGTCCCCAACAGATGAAATGAAACTAGAAATGTGTAGAAAGGCAGGATCTGGCCATCCTGGGTGTATTGTGGGTTCAAATCTTTAGCTACGTCATTCCAGTGGGAGCTGTAGGGAGTCATCATGCCTCTGGTACATAAAAATTCCTCAGAGTGGTTTCTGCAATTCGTATGAAGTCAGATTTTCTTGCCTATGTATAGGAGATCTTTTTGAGAAGTAAATAAGGCTGTGATAATTAAGCTTTCTTATTTGCTCATCAATCCATAGAAGAAATTACTGTGTTGGTATTAAAACAGCACAAGAAAGGACTATTTCCTTGTACTGCTGGGGAGTTTCGGGCAGTCTGGTTCCTGAAGGGAAGGGAATAAAGTTAGTGTATGTAGACAACGTTTATTGATTAAGCTTCTGGGATTTTTGTCTGCAGAGCTGGCTGGCCAGTTTCGCAGCTCTCCTAGGAATGCTAGCAGACTAGCTTAAGTAACACTGAGAAAAAGACATCCCTGGATTGGGGAAATGTAGCTGTCTGCCCTGTGCAGACATATATTTGAATACTGAAGGAGAATCCACCCCTCTGTCATGGTATTTCAGATTCTGGAGTTTGTGACAGCTGTTCGTGTTTGCCTGCTTACCGTGGGGTTATCAAATCATCACTGCAGTCATTTGGGGGCAATAATTACATGCATATTTACTCCCATCTCTCCTTCTGGGCTTCCTCAGGGCATTTCTTTCCCCTCTGCATTTGTTTCATGGAAGCAATGCTCACACTGATATCGGAATAATGCTACCAGAATTCACCCTCTGTCATTTCTTGCACATCACTGCTGTTAGAGGGAGATTGATCCTGAAAAATGATCAGGATCTGGTTAGTTAGGGTGTTGTTTGCAGCTAAATTGAATGCATTTATTTGTTTTTCCCTCCTCTTGCTGCAGTTCCTAATCATCCAAGCTTTCTCTCAGGTGACCGACATAGTTATTGTCCACAAACTCTGCTTTGGAGCAACAGTAAGTAATACTGCACCATGGCCAGAAAAGGTAAGGAAACAAAGGACTGTTTCAGTGAAAGTTAAAATGAAATACACACATTTATTCCCTGGTCTGGGGAGATAAGTGTCCGTGTACTGATGGAATTTCTGATAATTTTCTCGTCTGATTATTTTTCTGCACATTTCAGGAAATGGTTCATTTGTTTAGCTAGTGCCCATTAAGTGAAGCATGTAATATGGGTAGGATTTCTCTTGATTAAACTCAATATATACACCCAAGTCAACAATAATACAATTCTTCTAAAAATATACATGTTTCTCATATGTCATCATTGCTCAGGATGCCAGGAAAATGCGATTCATATGCAAGTGTAATAAAGTGGAAAAAACACCACTGTTCTTGTAAGTCTTTTTATTTTTCCTCACTTTCTAGAGATTCCAGCAATTTTTAAAAATATGCACTGTCTTTGCAATTTTGCTGCCAAAAAAGAAAAGCTCGTTCATTCTGTAATATAACCCTGTAATGTGGCTGCCTTATATTCAGCTTTTATATTACTCAATACTGTTTGAAGTGTTTCCAAGGTGACATCTAGCACACCCTGGCTTAGTAAAGTATTTAATTAGTATAATGCCTAGCCAGTATGATGAAGGGAAAAAATTCTCTCTGGGTCAAGTCAGGAGACAAACTTGCCATGAACTATAACTGAACTGTTTTAAGCAAACTGCTCTTTTATTAGAGGTGCTGTTTTTTGCCATAAGTGCTTGACCTTTTCCTGTATCTTGATTTTTTCCTTTTCCTTATTTTCTAAAGAAAAAAAAATAGTTGAAGGTGTATTTGTTAGGGAGACACCAATTGTTCTAATCTTTATTATGCATTTTTTTTCTCTGAATACATAACAGCCTTGGGTTGAGATGGGAAGACATTGCTTGTCTTTTCATTATATGTAGATGCATTGTAAGAAATGGTATGTAAGCTTTTGTTTCCTTTGTAGACGATGACAAATATTGCCAGGGACTCAATAGGTGGCACTCTTACCTCTGAGCTGGACTCATGTAACATTGTTATGCACAGAGAGAGAGAATACAAAAAAATCCCAAACGAAAAGAGGTAGATATTAAAAAGTGAATGGCGTAGAGAGAGGCCGATCCGTTTCTGAAATTAGCTGCTGTTTTCTCTTCATTTGTGGCACTCTTAGCTTTCATGAAAGGTGTTACTCGGTAACCATTTTATAAGTGAGAAGCCAGCATAAAATATATGAATACGTCTATGACTAACACTACGAATAATGCTCTTTGTATTCAAAGACAATACAGAAAAAGCAGCTCTCATGGCCTGCAGCCTCCCAGAGTAACAACTGCCTACCCACAGCACCCAGAGCAGAGCTGGCCATGCCAGGCGCAAGGGCAGGACTGCTCTCGAGAACTCTGTTATTTTGCTCTGACCAGTGCTTAGAAAAGTAATTCCAAAACCCTGCAAGAGAGACAATTATTAGATTACTTTTTGGCAGTGTGGCAGGAAGTGGCAAAACCTATTCCAGTTTTGTAGCGTTAGGGTTGACTAAGGCTCAGGAAAATCTTCAGAACAGTGTGTTTATACTAGTAGAAAAATTCCCATTAACATTGATGCATTTTGGATTGTGCCTTAACTTTCTGGTTGTTATACGATACCTCAGGAGAGATTTCGTAAGGCTTGGAAGTTAGCAAACTTTGGCTAGCCATTGGCAACGCACTACGTTAATATTTAGAATGAGGAGTCAGGAGATCTGCTTTCTATTGACTATGTACCGCAAGCTTGGCAGGTTATTTGACTTCCCTATCTTGGTATCTATATTAGCAAAATGGGGATAATAATCCCATTACCATCTCCTGTTCTTACTCACCTTGCTAAGGTGCTGTGAGAATTCATTTATTTTTGAAATGCTTAGAGACCCTCAGAGACTGCTGTGTGAGTGCAAAGCCTTGTTTTATTTTATTATTCAGTGCATTCTATCCGAGGCTCAGGAGACATTTGGTTTCCATTTTGGAACTCGCCATAGGAGGAATTATTACTGAGAGCTTCAGAGAACTATTAAATCACACAGAGGTTTTAGGAAGAAGAAAAAAGTAGTAAGGGAAAAAAAAAAAAAAAAGAAAAAGAAGAACCCCCCCGAACCTAAACCTTTCATCTAAACAGAGAAAATTTTTGTATTCTTTACGTCTGCAAAAAGCCCACAGACAACTTTGCTGAAATTTATACACAAAAACCATCAGAGAGATCCTTACTTCATATAACATGTCTCTGGGCTTCGGGTTTTTTTACTACATTTTGGGATTGCTTTTCTTTAATACCGTGCAAGGGTTAGTGGTCCTGTTAGGAGATATGAGCCAAAGCTTTCACTTTAAGTCACACATTGTAGATAAAATACATCATGATATGTTTAAATAAATAAACAGATGGAGACCTGCCTGCTGATTTCATGGCATTTGACATAGTGCACATTTGTCTTCTAGCAGACTCTTTTTTTCAAATATTTATTAAATTTCAAGGGCAGCACATACTGCACACACTCTTTTTTCAGCAATAACCCCTACAGAAGCTTGGGAAGAAGGAACACTACGCAATTCTCAGGAGGTTGTAGTGCACTACACACTTGCTTTGCCAATTTCTTATAGTGGATGTTTTTCTAAAACCTTTGAACTGCAACTTCATTCTAACAAGAGGGAAAATATCCTGTTTAATCAATAAGACATGGCAGGGCGTGAATAAGTGCATATTTATGATCAAAGCTGCTTGTCCTAAACGAGCATCCTCTAGTACAATTCAAAGAGCGGAGTGTCTGAATAGGAGAATGCAATTTTATTATAAAATGTTATTTTCTCAAAGAATTTGCATAATCTTAATTAAACAAACTGGTTAATAAGCTCTGAGTGGTGAATTCTGCTGTTTTACACTAGCCAATTAGACCATTCAGTTTTTCAGGCATTCTTTATTGTGCAGACCAAATGGCTGTATAATGTTAGGTTGATTTTTTTCCATTTTAGCAGAAAAACAGAACTAGCAGTAAACAGAAAATTATATAATTGTCTAAATAATTAACAGGATCATTTGCTTGCCAACCCTAATAATTAAAACAATATCAAAGTAACTGGATTACATGACATAAGAAACACTGCCCAAACAAGAAATTTTACTGCTGATGAGAAGACCTGTTTCTGCATCCCTGGCAAACATTTAAGCCCTGATAGATTTTTTGGGCTGTCCTAAAATGTGATATCAACTACTAAATGCTGAGGCAGAAATGTACAGAAGTGATATATTCCTTTTCTGCATTAGGGCTCTTAAAATGGTCTTTGTTTCTCCTCTATGTGTGCTTGTATGTCTGTCTTCTGTAGCTGTGTAGCAAATTGCTCGTGGTAAACCCAGAACACAACTGAAGATGACTATTGAGATCCATCTCCAAATTTTTGGTAAAATGTAGGAGCTGGAAAGGGGAATTGGATGGGTGCAAAGATAGAATTGGCATCCCATACGTTCCTTTCTCTGAAAAAGTATTTAGAAGTGAAAGTTGAAAGTGCAATATGTGCTACTCAAGGAGTGCTGAGAGTGTGCTGTGAAATTTTGCTATTTAAAAATAACTGTTCAGAAATATTTTGTGATTGGGGACAAAACTACTTCATCCATGTATGAAAAATTACAGGAAATGCAGGAATTTTCTGAATCCAAATAGAAAAAGGAAGGGTGCAACATAAAACACGATGTATAAAACCCAGTAATTAATCCCCATTCAAAAGATGGGCAGCTCTGTTCTGCTACAAGTGTCTAAAGGAGAAGTTCCTTGGTTTGCTTAAGACTGCTTTTTTAACTTATTAAAGGGTACAACTCATGCTTTAATTACGCAACATAGAGTACTTTTGTCTGTGGATATGCTCTGAGGATGCACATCTGAGGAAGGTAACCATCCTTTTTCAGCATTCCTGAATGTCAGTAGCAGAAATAACATGTCTGGGGCATGGATGTGAGTGAGAGAGGAGTTTAGCAAAGCTCTGGATACCTCATCCTCTGCAGCTCTAAAGTAAAGTTGTCCCTTCTTAAATTACTTTTCACAGTGTATGTCTGATCTGGAAAGCCACAAAGACTTTTTCTGGCAGCCTCTCTTCTTCATTAGAGCCCAAGCATACTGGTGCTTAGTGAAAAATCAGGGACTTAGCCAACAGGAAGGAGGGTTCTCATTCTCCTTGACTCATAGGAAAAAAAATAGATGGAGAGTTTTCAGAGAACACATTTCCTACTATTTATTAAATGTACTGTTTCGTTGAAATCTCTTGCTTCATAAGTAATTTTTTCAGTAAAGTTCTCATCATTGGCACTCTTCATCCAGGCCCCAAACAAAGAAAATAAAAATATAAAAGACAATCCATGAGCTGTAGGAAGAGCTAATCCAGCCCTCGAGGGGAAATTTTTACCCTTATTTCTTTATTGAATTTACTAGATAAAAGTATTTTGTAAACAAACAATACTGTGAAGAAAACCCTATGGATGTGCACAAGGGCCTCTCAGTTGCAACAGAATATATACACCAGACACTTGAAAACCTAAGAAACTCTGTGCCCACCAAACAAGAATTGCTTTTCCTTCTCACATTCTAGTCCTGTTATCATAAGTGCTTCTCACTGTCCTCGATCTGCTCTTTTTGTGTTTATTGAAAGCACATATACTTAGGGACAAGATGCAGTTTTGGGAGGGGTGTTAAATGTAGTTTCTGACACTTCTTGCAATTGCTTAACTCCCTCCACCATTCTATAACAAAGAGGTTAAAAAATATCTGTTTTACTGTCTCACCATGGTAGTCTTTCACCAAGAAGTTCATCTTTGTCTTTTCAGCATTTAGATATGATATTCTTACTTTCAACAGACATAAAGATAGCCACTGTACCCTTCAGAATTTATTTTTTGCAGACCTTCTTAAGCCTATTGTATTGTAGAACCTACTTCTGTAAGATACTGCTCTACTTTATTATTTTTCCAATCCACATCTGTTGAGTACTTAACTTTCTTGACATAAAAATGGTATTTTTTGAAATACCATTTATAAAATCATATTTCAACGATATCTTTTTCCTTCCAGGTCTTTATTCTTCTGGCTATATCCGTCACACATATGTAATATAACTTCTGGTCCACGCGCAAAAGTGTATTCATTCAGAAATTTTTATGCCATTACAGCTTGAGATCCATTGGTGTTTTTGTCTTCCAGGATACACAGGTCTTTATGGTAGTTAAAGGAGAGGCAGAATCTCCTTGTAGTTATGAATGTATTTTAGCCAGGAATACAGAAATAAATTGTTTTAAGGGACCCATGGCTTCAACAGGTGCTCTTCAATTAGGTTCCAGTGTACTGTAATGCTACAGCAAGTGCCTACAGACACAGATTTGTGGAAAGTAGTGGTTAAATAACAAACTATTTGATTCTAACTGCCTCGCCCTATCTACTGTCCTTTTTAAAATTAGCTAATTTTGTAATTCATTGAAAGAAAAATGCACCAAGGAAACTGGAGAATAACAGTTGCAGTTAAGTTGCAGCCATATTTGGAAAGGACTACATTATTAACCAAGGATATGGTTAGGAATCGTTAGTAGAATTAAACTGATATCACTTGAACAATGATTTATTTTAAAGTATGTGCTGTTCCAGTATCATGGTAGCTGCCCACCTCACTAGCAAGTGAAGTCACTATGATTACCGCAACGGGGAGATGCTATGAACGGCAGGAGAGGTACTTGCTTGCTTTTGTTTGGTCCTTAACCTCATGAGTTTCACTTTCTGTGAATATTTATTTGGGAAAATATTTATTATAATATCCTCATGATATGAGATAGCAACTGTCTTTTTAGATATATAATTATCTCATTCCTTGTTGTTATCTGTAATACTTGCACCATCATTGGCATTCTGGATAGTTTGAATGCTCATTAGCATGTACCTCTTCTGTTGCCATTTTATTGCACTTCCAGTTGAGATTTCTGTTTCTGTTTGTTTTAAAAACATTTTAGAAAGCATACGAAATTAAATACATGCTACAGGTGGTTTTGTCACCTTTGTCTGCAGTTAAGGTATTTCTCCTATTTAGGAACATTTAGAATGAGAAAGAGCTCAGTCCAAAATCTGTTGATAACAACTGAAAAACAAATGTGCACCATGGAAGCAAACTGAACCCTTCGATGCTCTTATTTTTAAGTTTCACTGATATTTTATTTGTCTTCTTAAAACAGGAAAAACTGGAATGTCTTTTAGTGTTTTGGAATAAAACAGCTTTTAAAATACATAGGATCATCATTCTTTTGGAAACATATTGTTTCAATAGGCAAAATTTTTCCATCTTTCTGCAATGCATCCCAGAGGATTCAGAAAAGAAAAGTAAAGCATGTACGTGAAATTTTAGTTTCAGTGCCTGCTCCCAGTACTCAGGTGGTGGTACCTGTTCTCGTTATTTGTTTCATATCATTTTATAGTCCTGAAAATTACTTACTGCACATGCTCAGGTATCTTTTACATAAGATTGCAGAAGATTTCTTTGACTTTACTGACTTTGCAGTGGAATCCTTTGATGTGGAGCCATCGGTTGTCTTGACTCTATGCTTATGGAGAAGACTGAGCTTAGAAGAGACAACTCAGGAGCCAAGTTGTTCCTCCAAGACTACTAACCCTGACACCCCACCTTTCTGACATGGCTGAAATCTTTAGTTGTTGTGCATGTTGTTTCCATATTTTACAGCTGTTTTGATCACCATTATTTTGAATCTCTGTTTTCTCTAAGAAGAGATTTGCAGGCTGTTGCGGATCCTTTCTTGCCATTCTTTCCTGTCTCATATTCTGCAATTATCAGTTTATGGTTATATCACTTTATATGTTTCCTCTTGGGAATGTATTAGATTTTCTAAAGTGCTCCAAAGACCTTGGGTGTGTAGCATGAGTTCAAAGTTATATCTAGACCTATATATGACTTTCAGCTACATGCTTTTAACCTTTGTTACCATTGCAAATATAACAAAGCTAAACCAAAGTGAATTCTAAATTCTGTGACTTTTTTCCTTGTCATCAAGACTGCCACATTTAAATGCTACAGTGGTACACAGTCTGTCTCTACTGATGTGTCAAGGTTTAGTCTGGGCTGGCCACTAAACAAATGACAGAGGCTCTCTAATAACCTCTCTCCCTTCCCAGGAGGGCAAGGGAGAGAGGGATTAAGAGAGAGATTTATGGGTCTTATGGAAAAAAACCTACACCAGCTATAATGAAATATTAACAACAAAAAGAAAAGTTAATAAGATAAATAAGAAAATAATGAAATATATGCAAACATATACAAACCAAATATCAAGCTCCAGTGATGATGACCACATCACTGGCAAGCACTTGGACTGGACTTAGTGGCGGATGGGAACTGGATTCAGGAATGCATGGATCAGGATCAAAGCTAGATGAAGAGACAGAGTCCTCCTCAAACACCAGCCATTGAAGTAGAGGCTGACCCTTTGATCCCTCAGCTTTTATACTGAGCATGAGGCAGACAGGATGGAATATGCTCTTGGTCAGTTTTGGGTCATCTGTCCTGTCATATACAAACCAAATATCAAGCTCCAGTGATGATGACCACATCACTGGCAAGCACTTGGACTGGACTTAGTGGCGGATGGGAACTGGATTCAGGAATGCATGGATCAGGATCAAAGCTAGATGAAGAGACAGAGTCCTCCTCAAACACCAGCCATTGAAGTAGAGGCTGACCCTTTGATCCCTCAGCTTTTATACTGAGCATGAGGCAGACAGGATGGAATATGCTCTTGGTCAGTTTTGGGTCATCTGTCCTGTCCGCTCCTCACCACAGGTGCAACCCCTCTATACTCTTCTACCTGCAATGTGGCACATGGCAAAGTTAGCTGACCTTGGTTGTTATAGCAACAAATATAAGCGAAAGCTTCTCTGCATACCATTCCTTGGTATTAACTATAAACATCAGACCTTATTACTGCTAGAAGCAGACACTGTCTGAAAAACATACCATTCATTTCAGAGAACGCAGTCAGTTAGAAGAGGTTTAATTCAAAAATAAAGTTACTGAGAAAAAAACTGGTTTTGTTCTATCTCAAAACGGGACATGATGGTCAGCAGTCCGGGCTGAACAAGTCTGTGAGCAACCTAATCTCATTAGACCTGCTTGGAGCAGGAAGTTGGTCTAGATAACCTCTGGAGGTTCTTTCCAATCTAAATTATTCTGTGATTTGTTCTTGGTACAATGAAAGTGTGTGTTAGTCAAAAACAACAACTTCCTAGGTTTTTAGTTGCCTTCTGGTCGTAAAGGAGCAAGAGTGAAATTAAATACGTTGAACTTGTATTTAGAAGAGGTTAGGTCAAAACATATAGCAACTCTCCATCTATAAAGTTGTGGTATGTTTTACACTGTGGTGCATGTGGTGGAACATGTGGAACATGTGGAACGTGTGGTCCAGACACAGCTGAACTGAAACTGATCTGACCTGGCATGTTCAGTCTACAAGGTACAGTGAAAGCCATGAAGAGAATTTGGATCTCAAAATGGTAGTTTCAAGGAACTACCTCGTTGCTTGAAAGAAGGACTGCATTAGTGCATTTAGTGGTGCACATTGACCTGCTGGTATGACTTCTTTTCCCTGTGATCTGTCTTGCAGTCTAGGTAGCTCTTAGGAGCTATTCGGTACCTAAAGTTTTCTTACAACAGAAACTCAGAGGTTAGACTAACATGTCACAACAAAGTCTGCTGGTGATTTGGTGTGTCAGGAGTCTCTAAGTTGAACTCCTCTGAGAGTCCTGCTGTGATAGGCATCTTCAGGCTGCACCTTTCATAAAGTAGATGTTGCCAAGTCAAGCAGAAAACAGAACAGCCACTGCATTTTCATACAAAACTAGGAAAGGATTTTGTAGCTGCATATAAAACAGCTGGCTAAACTATTCCCTCTACAGTCCAAATACTGAGATCCTGTATATACACCTCAGAGCAAAGGGGTTCTCATTCACAGCTCACAGTTCACTGGAGAGCCTCCTAATCATGCAGGTCCTGAGAAGACTAGGCTGGTGTTTTCTAGCCCTTTTCAGCTGCAGGCAGTAACACAATATGTATGGGGCACAGAGAGAGCAGATAAGAGTGACCAGATTCGAAAATCCAACGATGAGGATAAATCCCTTGGAAGACGGAGATCAGGAAAACAGATCCTGTTTTTCAGGGCTGTCTAAGTAGGCTACAATGGAGAGAGCTACCGGGGGAAAAGAAAACTTTTACTTAATCCAGACTGTGTCTTAAATGTAATTTTTCCTCAGATATTAGATGATGAGAACTTTTCCTCTTCAAAAATAATTTAAACCTTGGAAAATCTTGCTCTGGAAGACACCTTTGAGTCTTACTGGCTACTTAGGAGTTCTCAGGCAGTGCAAGACACCTCAGAAGATGCCCCAAACCAGGAGGCTCTACTGCATTTATAGGTCATTAATCAACTGCAGTTTATTTTCCTGCCATGCTAATGTTTTTTATCCTCTTCTCACACTCAATTTCCTCCTGTGAAAAGGAGGGGGGATGGATTGGAAAACTCTGCTCAAGATCTACAGTTTCCTGTAATCCTAAGAAACATTCCTCAGCAAAGGAACTGTTTACAAGCTGGATCTTAAGAGCTTTAGCTGCAACTGGATGAAGTCAAATAACAACTCTCACAGCTGTTATACCACTGGTAATAATTGCTACACTTGCAATGGTCTGGAAATTGTGCCTGGGGCACCCTGGTTCCAGTTTCGAAGTTTCTTGCTTATCTTATAGACAACATGGAGACACCTTTGTTAAAAAGCATCTGAATGAACAAAAGCAACTTTCCATGGCCATTGTGACACTAAGGGAAGACTCAGTGAAATAGCTGAAGAGACAATGGCAGAGGAAGGTGAGGTATCAGGAAAGAACATAAAACTCCATAGCTTTTTTAAGTCCTCCTCATCAAGAAATATTGACTGAAGCCACACGGAAGGCTTCTGCTTAACCACATTTTTCAAAGCTTTCATAAATATCACAATAAAGTGAAATTCATTGCTAGTTAAACCCTAACACTGGGATAAGCTTATTTCTTATTCAGATGACTGAGCTGCAGCAGAGAAGCAGCACTGGGATAGCACAGGATTTATACTGCAAAATTTGAAATATCTTTCTGCATGGAGTAATAAAGGACATTCTACATATTCTATTCTAATGGCCAATAAAGTATAAGACCAGCCAGAAAAATAAGGTTGGCAGAAACATGGAATAGATTAGGAAATTATATTTACACTACAGTCAATTACCACAGCAGTATTTTACTTCATAATATAAACTTTTCTCGTAAACTGCAGTGTGCCAAAAAATCTTGCAATGAGGGAATAGGTTGTCAAATCTCATTCCAAACTACAAAAAAAATTTCCATTACCCACCACCATTTCCACATTTAATAAGCTGGATACTTGGGTTTGGCTGGAAAGCACAAATGTATGCTGGGAAAGGGAGCATAAAAAGGCCTTAATGGCCTTTGTGTCCATAGTCTGTCTGCCAGCAGAATTCAAGGCAACCTTTAGGCTGCTTTAATTTGTGCTCCTTGGCAAAATACAGATAGGGTTTGATGCTGAATTGGCATATCTGATTTCCTCACAAACACTTCTCATGGTGGCCTACTCAAGCCTGTAGCCATGGCTGGACATCAGAAAAACTCCAATAGCATGTTTGTTTTTTCTGCCTTTTTTTTCATGCACAAGGGAATGGCGTTCATCACAATGCTCGGCCATCTACTGATTGGCATAGGCACAATTCAACTGCTTCCATGCTTGTTGGCAGCAGAAACATCTGAGTCCAATAGCAACAGGATTTTCATGCAAGGGTAAACATATTTTGCAATGGATGGTATGATCACTCTGTTGGATTCCATCTAGTTAACAAAAACGGTTTCCAACAGATTTTTGGAAGACAATTAAGGTAGTCATTTTGACACTGAAACTCTAAAGAAGTGTTTATTTTTTTATAGCAGCAAATTTGTCTGAGGGATGTCATGAGAACTGAGGTTAATGGAGATACTTGTGCTGTCATCCTTTCTGTTTAAACAGAAAACAATGCTAGGGTCGGGGCCCTTAAACTGATATTTCAGTGTTGCCCTAAATACTTGCCTTCTTGCTATGTCGTTGGTTGCGTTGACTCACCTGTGGAAATACTTCTTGCGAGTTTTTTCATAGTTCTGCAATCAATTGAAGAAAGGGTTTTTTCAATGTCAGTTTTACCCCCAAATTTCCTAGTGTTTTCAGGTTAAAAATGTTGAGGGTGTTGTTCACAGTGCTATAAAATCTTTTAAAAATACAGTTATGAAAATATCCTTTTCAAAATCACATGACAGCAAGTACATGCCATGTCTGTGGGATACTGTCATTTTTTGTTTCTGCGGTGAAATGTGAAGGAAAAGAGAACCCAGAGAAGGAAGCAGTAAAAGTGTGTTGGACTTCAGATTTCAAAGTGTATACCACATGGTTTCCTTGGCCATTTGTGGGAATACTTAATATCTTAATAAAAATGTTCAAATAAGACCCATATACTCGATATTACAATTTAGCAGATATGTCCTGAGCTACCAAAAAGATGCAGCTGTGCAAACTTTCAGATTACACAGGGTTTCATTCCTGAATGGACGTCAGTGTTTGGTAACTGTTCACCCCAGCCGGACCAACTACGTCCAATAAAATATCCTACAGTAGCTTTCATGGGTAGTATGATATCATAGTTCTTTTATTGGTTCTTAAATTAAGAAACAGTTTCCAACGTCCTTGCCAAAACCACCGAAGGTTAAACTGAAAATCTTAGAACACTTTCTTTTTCCTCAACAAAATATGAGGCTGCTCAGATGAGGTAAATTACACTACTACATTTCTTAGCCTGGATTTTTTTTTTCCTTTTCTCCAAGTCTTGAACCTAAAACAGCATTTAGGGGGTAGGTCTTGTTAAGACTCAGTACTGGACTGTACTTAGGTATATGCTGTTTGCTGCTGTTTGCAGTTAAAACAGTTGTTTAGCACAGCCTGAAAATACCTTATGCATGATAGACTCCAACTGGGCTTTATTTTCCTTCGTGTGTGTCAGAACTGGAATTATTTTAATTGTCATACTACCTCATTCTGCATCACATTTTCAGAGATTGTTGAGTGGATTTCTGCCAGTTACAGTGCCAGCTATTGCTGTCCTGAGAAATCACTTGAAACAAACGGACCTGTATCCTGCTAACATTTGTAGCATCTTCTCTCCTTCAGCTGTTACCCCTCTTGCTGGCAGCAACTGACGTAAGAAATAGATGCGGTAATAAAAGACAGGAAAGCAATGTCACTTTCCAAAGTGGATCCCAAGGAAAACAGGTTTTACTCCCCAGTTTTTTAAATTAATCTAAAAATAGGTGGGTGAAATGACATTTGTGCTAATTAAATACTATGCTGAGTACGTCTCACTCTGCAAAATGTCATCTGTGTAATTTCATGTGGGGCCATTTTTTCTCCCTTCTCAGTTTTCACCAGTCAAGGTTCTCACATGGAGAGATTGGTTAAATGTCCCCTGCTGCATCCCCTAAGAGAGTTTGTTCAGAGTTAATTAAATAATCTAACAAAGCAATTAGTGA
>NW_009649706.1:1101161-1128472 GCF_000708025.1 Charadrius vociferus
CTTGAGGGTGAAGGACATTGAGTACCTTTTGAGGTTAGGCCTTTTGAACAAAAAGCAAACTAACTTTTCAGTTCCCTTCTCTTCAGTTGGAAAGATAGACATCTTCTGATGCTTGATCAAATTTAACTAGAGTGACTATATGGAACATATTTTACCCATCATCCAAGCAGAATGTTCTTCCACAGGGTTGTTGTTTTTTTTTTTTTAAAGTCTGAACTTTGCATTCTCAGCTCTAAATGAAGCTGAGAAATATCTAGGATTTCCAGAAGTCAGGCCTATACATTTTTCTTCTGTCTATTTTATCCACAGAAAACTGTGCAAAACTTCCTGAAGTAGTGATTGATAGATAGCTGAAAACTCAGAGGTCATTTAAGCAGAGAACTGCCACTGGCTTGTTCTTACTTCTAACTCCCTTGTTCCTGTTTTCATTGACTTGCTCCCATACCATTTCTAGAGAACAAAGCCCAAAGTTTTATTTGTACAGTGTGGCTGACAAATACCAGTCCTTTACATGGCATATAGTATGTTCAGAATAAAACGATTAACTTCTGACCACCACCTTTTTAGATCATTATTTTTAGGAATAATATCTCATCCTGTGGCATAAACATGACCAAATACCTTACCCTGAAGAGAATACTAAGTTTATGGTCTCCCGAGTCTGCAAGAAGCTTAAATCACCTTCTTATAGTAGCATAGCTAAATATGTTTGTGTCCTTCAGACATGTTTTTTATGGAGAACTTCCAGTGATGATAAGAACAGCTATATCTGTTTAACACAAACCACAACTACAGGCCTTTCCTTTAATGTAACGATTCCTATGCGTGAACTGAAATAGTGAGTGTCTTACTGAGCACATCAGAGATCCAAAAGCAGCATGAACGTGCTCAGTTATGAGCCTCCATTGACAGATCAAACAAAACACTATTTTTTATCCTTTTACTTGTGTAAAAAAAATCATACAAATGAAGAATACTGTAAGTCCAACTGGAAAATTTTGTTCTCAAATGGCTGGCTGTTTTCTGTCCTTTCCAAAGATTTTAATACTCTCAAGATCAAAACAAATGCTTATGATTTTTCCCTTGCCTCATCCTTTATTTTACAGTGATATTAGCTGCAAACATTTTTAAGCCCTTGTTTGGCATGCGCCCCTTTCAATTCTGAAAGAGTGATCACTGGGATTCAGCAGAGACATTTTGTTTCTTTCAGTGTTTTCTCTAGCTGAGAAAATATTTATCTTCCTATAAGTATGGCTGTAAAAAAGTGGACACGGACTACAAAAATTGTCAAAAACCTGCAGAAAGTTACTGTCTGAGGTTTTCTTAAACTGTTCTTAAGTATTAAGTGTATATTTTCATAAACGTAATGCCTCCTTGCATGTATAAAGTGCTCCACTTTTCGAGGAATCAAGTTGATCCTAAAGTCACCACCTTTTCTGAAGTAAATATAAAAAAATAGATTTGAAAAAATCACCATTTCCTGAACTGGAAAAACAGTTAGGAGAAAGCATCTGCATTAACAAAATAATTCAGGTTACAGCACCTTGGGGATCCTTTGCCCTCAAATATATCTCATGATGGCCTTAGAAGAGTAACAGAGGAGAATTTTCCAGATACCATTCAAACTTCTGCTGAACTAGAAACTATTCGTTCTGAACACTGCTTTTACTGTATTTTTGATTGCCCAATAAATCAAAATTATTTTCATATTTTTTCTTCAAGAAAGAATATAGCTCAGCAAGTAAATTGCCTTGAAGCTGGGGTATTTCTAAACTCTTTGGAGCCCATGAAACGTGGAGCCATCAAAACAAAAGATAATCCTCTATCAAATGAAAGACTTTATTAAAAAAAATACCACCTATCTTGTCTACCTGTGTAGACAGTATTTTTTTTAAACTACTCTTCCCATCAGTAAAGTCTACATAATTGTAACAACATCACTTATCAAGTGTTTGACATTTAATGTTGCCTCTCTGATTTTGAGTTTTTAAGCCTTGGGCTAGGAGCAAATGAAAAGCCTAAGAAATAGGGAGTTCCCAAGTGGTGACAGGGTGTTTAAAAAAGAAGAATAACTCCTCTCTGGAACTGTCATTTGTTGCTTTCACAGCTAATTTGGAACCAGATGATCCACAAATGGGTCAATGTAAAAATTCAAAACAGCTTTCTTCTAACTGAACTCAAGCATATAATAAGATTCTGTTTCATAATTTTTGATTTAAGTTTAAACCATAAAAACTTTCTGAATTTTAGAATGATCTTTGCAGTATTTTGTTAAAGTGGTGAGATTTGTTTGAACTGCTTGCTGCTATGTATATCTGTTAGCATATTCTTGGGAAGAACACAGAGAAACAAAGTCATTAAAAAATATGGAAGGGACTTTTTCTTTTTTGGTTTGTAGGGTTGGTTTTGTTTGTTTGGGTTTTTTTTCAGGAATCTGTTTTTCACATCTGGAGGTGTTACACATTTTCATTGTGGAGTAGTTGCTACATGTACCCCTTAACACCAAGGAGAAGAAATAGGTCTGGTGATTGTCTTCTGCTGTCAGAGCCACTCACTACTAGTGGCATGACTCGGTAAAACTTAACTCTGTTTACCTCTGGTTACGTGTTCAGAAATATAGGTTATCACAGCACCCTCAGGGTGAATGTGAGAAAGAACTAATGGAAAGGAGTAACTGGCACATGCTAGGTTTTCTTCTGACTCTTGGGATGTACATCCCATCTACTTGAATTTGAGAACTACTGGGTAGTTCTCTTGTGCTATTTTCCCTTTTGTAGCATGCCTACATCGGAGTGGTTTGTTTAAAAATCCAATTATCCAGTTTTGATCTGTTTTGTGAGATCTGAGTTTTATTGCAGTCTGAAACCATCAAACTGCAAGCTTTAGAACTGAAGTAAAAGGAAACATGAAAGCCCTCTATTAAGATGACTAATATTGCAGATGAAGCTAATTAGTATGATAACCTATGCACGTAACAGAATTGTAAAATTAGTGAGATCAGCCCTGCAATACCATTTTCTACATTATAACTCTTCACATGATTTTCTCCCCCCTCTAACAAAAGGTCTTAGAAATGTGAGATTTCAATTTGCTTTATCATCTGGTGGAGCTCATCAGCACCACACGCTACAGTGAATATTGTGGTTTTCACAGCAGGACCTTTTTTATCTCTGCAAATTTGTAAATGAAAATAATTTCACCTGGGGAAATCGTGCACCAGAGAAATGTTGGTGACCTTGACAACACTTTTCTATTTCTTCTTTTTATCCTCCTTTTTTCCATAACAAAGAACAATGGCAAACAAATGAAAGGAGACTGCCTTGTGGTATGCATCACTTTTATTACATTCATTTCTGTTCTGAGTGTTGCTCTAAGGTTATGTAGTCAGATTTACGTGCTATCCTAATGTGGAAATTTGACTCGGGGAAAAGAAAAAACAAAGAAAAGAGGGAGGAAGAGTAATGGAAAAATTGCATGTGGTGTGTTCCACTGAGGCAGGGAGAAAATAGGGGAAAATGTTTGGGAACACACAATATGGGTAACAGCTAGTTAATCATCCTTGTGAAGAGCTTGTGCTTAGTGATGAGCGAATATCCTGGCACACTGTATGTGTCTGTTTATCCTCTTACGTCCACTTATATCTTGATTTATCAGAACTTTAATAGCTTCTCTCTTCTTTTTCTTCCCTCATTCTCATGCTATGTAAACTGCAATCTTTGTATTTTAAGTGAGAAACTTTTAAAAATATGCAAAGTGGTATTGGAAACGATCTTACAGAAAACTTCTACTGTTAACATAAGCGCCTGATTTTCTATTCAACCTATAACAGAAACTGGGTCTAAATAGTGTCTAATGGACAGAAGGATGTCTTGTACAAAAGAATGGGGAGTCAAAGCTACTACATGACGAACTTAACCAGCTACAAGCATACAAAGATTTTTTTGTGTCTATTACAGCACTGTAAATAAAAAACATGACATAAGTGCAAATAATTTACATAAATGTAAAAGTAATAATAAATCTGTACTATTTCAATCTTTTGGCTCATTTAAAATCCTTAACCCAAAAATGTGTAAGTCAGCAATAGTAATAGTTGTCACAAACTCTCATCTCAGTCTCAGAGTGAAGGCTGTTAACATTAAGGAATAATGCCTTTGACCCTTTCTAAATTGCTTGTGCTTACTTCCTGGATTATCAGTGTGAGTGTGACACTTACCGCTGTGTTTGCTCTGGTGGCTTGAATTCAAGAGTTAGCTCTCTCCTTCATTCCCACTATCTGAGAATGACAGAACTATAGAAGACTGAGCAAGATTCAACCTACTGAGGATGAAAAAGGCAAGCAATACCTATACTGATCAAAACTGTAATTGCTTATGAAAAGATTGGCCCCAGTATTGTTCTCTATAGGAGAAAGTCAGACCTTTAAGAAATCTTAGCATGTGTTTGTTTATTTTAGGGAGACAAATTAGTGTCTAATCAGGATCTTCACCGTGTGCAATACTCTAAAACTGATGGGGAGAATTATTATGATCACAGTGTCTAAGGTGCATTTAATTTAATTTAATGAAACACCCAGTATATAACCTGGGGACACTTAGAGGGGAATGTTAGTGCTTTCTGTTGGGAAGAAAATTTTACTTTGATGGTAGAAGAAGCTGACACAGCAGCTAAAAGCATCTGTGCATGTGGTCAAAGGCCAGGAACCCACAGTGTTCCTTATCTGGATGGCACTGCGGAAGAAGCTAGCTGCAGCCAGCATGGGCATCGCATACTCCAAAGGCTTGAGTGGCACAAGGCCCAGTAACAGTCACGAGCAACCAAAATGTGTAGGCAAGTCTGAGGGATACTTTGTCCTTAATTCCTCACACCTTTGTGCTTTTCCTTTGTTTTCTTGCAACTACGGGAGTTCAAGATAAAATGTCAGCCTCAGCTTTTGACTACAACATGAAAATTGAAAATAAGAAGCATTGTGACATTTTAGCTCTGAGACCTTTATTTTCTGGCTAGGGAAAAAAATAGATCTGGCTATATTTAAGCTTGTTTTCATCATCCTGAAGCCAGGGGAAAGTCACACAGCCAAAATATCATCTGAGAGCTTTTTTTTTTTCTCTTCCCGTTATATTTCTATGGCTTATTTTATTGTTCTTTGACTCTGAAGGAGGAGAAGACAGGGCTACCCTTGATTAGTCTTTCACCTCAGGAAAATGCTGTGCCCGTTCCTTCTGGTTCATGGAAACCCTAAAGACTGCTACCTTCAGTGACTATGACAGTGAGTTTGGTCCACAGACAACTGATACAGACTAATACAGAAATACATAAGAACCAAAGAAACTGTGTGAAGTCCTCATTACACTCCTTCAGCACTCCACCCCAGTGATTCCCTGCCATACTGGGTCTCACTGTCCTAGGCTGCTAGGACAGACTGACTGATGGTATATTGTCACACTGGTGTATTGCTAGTACTTATGCTGCACACTCAAGCAATAGCAGAAACTTGCTTTACAACCAAACCAAGTAAGAGCACTGACTTCTCAGTGAGAATGCTGTATTCACAATTTTAGGTAACTTTCTACTTTAGGTAACTTTTTTACTTCACTTTGCATCTAGGTGGTGATCCAACACAGATCCCAGATCTATGCCGAAGTCTGTGCTGCTTCCCTCTCTCTCTTTTCTTTTTTGCTTGTTTGGGTTTTGTTGGTTTGGGTTGTTGTTTTTTTTTTTTGTGTGTGTGGTTTTTCTTTTTTTTATTGTTGTTGTTGTTTTCAAGGATAATAAAAGGATTATTCTCTATGGCTTTTCTATATCTGGATTTTCCAGTATTTCAACTTTGATAAGGCTTCCTCCTTTGGCCTTGTAAGAGCTTGTTATCATAATTCCAAAGAAAGTTGACTTTTTTGGCACAATGGATACACAGGTCTGTCTTTCTACAGGTTTTTCATTCACTGCTCACCCTGCAGCCAGTGAGAGGAGAGGCCATGAAACATCAGGAAAACATTTTCTAATCATTCCCCCCTCAGCTCCAGCTTCACCTCCCGTTTCCAACAATGCTTGACAGATGCAGAAAGCACCCCTTTCAAACCTGGTGCTGCAGTTTTGTGCATCTTGAGCTGTATAAACTGTTCAAGTGTATTCCTAGTTCAAGAAGGGCCTTGGGATGCTTTATTCTTTTGTAGTTCCTGCCTTTAGGCTCTTGTTATCAATAAGGAAATACAAATAATAATGTAGCTGGTGAGTTTCTACACTGCTTTATACTGTACTTAAGGACTCATTTCCTAACACACTACAGCTGATTCTTAAGGATTGCTGAGGACTGTTAAGGCTGACCAAAGATTTAAACAGCAGGAAGGATATTTCAAATTAGAAAGAAGAAGCACTGGCAGAGCTCCATGTACCATATGTTAGGCTCTGCCCATGGTTCTTTATTTTTCTGAGTACAGAAAGGTAAAAAAAAATCAAGTAAGGGAGGGAAGGGTTATTCAGGGTGTTGTTTATCAGGAGGGAGAGTATGTCCAGATTCTAGGGTTTGGTCTGTTGCTATATGGAGATTATAGTAGACAGGATTTAACCAATAACCTCAGTAAAACCTTCTGCATACATGAATTCCTAATTGAACCACTCTTCCTTTGGATATATTGTTATTCAGAAGTATTTGGTGAAGCTTCCTGGCAAATTTTAAAAGCAGCAGATGCAGTATGAAGAGCTCTCTGTGAAAGTGATCATTCAAAATACAAAGAAATTGAACACATAAGTCACAAAATACTGGTTTTGTCCCTTCAAAGAGGGTAATAGCATTTCTAATGTGATGGTAGTTTGAGTTTAACTCTCTCAATACTTGTACTTAGAAGTATACAACTAAATTCTTGGAAACAGTGACAAGAAACTGGAGTGTTTGAATAGTGGAGGTAAACAAGGGCAGACTGTAAGTGATTCATGCAACAAAAGGAAACATTGAAATTTTTCAGGTAATTATTTTTAGCTAACAATTTTTGTAGTATTCATACAAATGTATTTCATAAAAATAAGTTATTTGTTAATAAAATTGATCTGCCAAAATAAATAACCATCTTTCCATTATCTGAATCTATGGCCCTTAGGTTTTCAAACATATTGGTAGATATTTTCCCTGGGTATCTAGCGATGTTGTTTACTGCATCATTTTCTGAAAGGTCCTGGTCATCCCCACAGGGAAAAGAGGCCTGCACCTGGCAGGCAGACTTAGACAGTCTGCTTACTTTGCAGCAGCTGGATACGGTGATTGTTCTAAACCCATTATTTATTTTGCATAATTGTTGACCTTTCTGCCTGTATTCTCTGGTGAGGAATTCAGACCGTTTACAGTACTGGAGAAGAATAGGTGATTCTGTCTAATAGAGATCAGGAGGTTTGGTAGTTTCCTTTTAAATCACTGTATTCATAAGTTTGAATACCCTAAATATTAATTTTATCTTTTTTCAGCTTCAATTAAAATGTTAAAATGGGTGAATTTAAAGACTGGCTAACCCAATAAATGTTTACACAGCTGTGCGATGTTGCAATTCTTTAATATTAAGCAGAATGGGATATACATCAAAACATTTAATTTAGGCATAATACTACCATTTGCTAAGATCTGACAAAAGAACCTGTTGCTTTATCTTGGTGAAGGGTAGTGGTTTATTTATACAAAACTCCTTTTAACCCCAATTTCAATAGTTCAGTTGGTTGAATAAGTAAGAAAATTACTTGACTGTGATTTCTGTACTGAATGATGTTAAGCAATAACCAAATTATTTACTGAAATTTGTTCTCTTATTGATGGACTTAGTAGTTTGAAGAAAAATGGTCAAATTCATAAGGAAAACTATACCAGAAAAATAAATTTCAATTGCTATCTCAGTTTATAACAGACAAGACAGTTTTCTGACTAAAGGTGGTGTCTAGTATAAGAACTGTTATAATAGAAACAGTAACCATTAGTATTAACAAGAAGAAAATAGCTTACTGCATCCTTTGATCTTTTTTGAGTGAATAACCACTTTAATCCCTTTCCCTGTTATGGTCAGGAAATTCCTAGGTAGGCTAGCATTTTTATTGATAGGAAAGTCATGGTGATCTTGGACTCTTATTTAATTTGTTTGTATCTTTCTTCTGTCTCTAAAACATTTCTACTTCAAGCAATTTCAGAGGCAGCTCCTGGCTTTAGGATAAGAAGAGATAAGAAGGTCTCCAGGTAGTGAATGCAGCCTGCCTTAGCTTCTGACACTGGAGACCCAGGTGTAAATCTTCTCAGAGGCCAGCTGAAATCATTTCCCCAGAACAGTGCTCCAGAGGCAGCCTCATTCAGATTCCCTCGAAAGAGATTTCATTTCATTAAACTCTAGACTTGACTCTTTTGCAAAGAGGTCAGGAAAAATGCTACATGTGGCTCTCTCTCCCTTCAGTAATGTCGCTATTTCTTTGATTTATAGCAGCTGCATCTTTATGTGCCACAGAAGGGCCATACAGATAGAGGCCCGTTTCCTGCAAAATTAAGACAATCAGATGAGGGCATAATATGTATTTCTGAGTAAAATACCAGAAAGCCACACTCCATTGCAATATTGTTGCAACAGCACATGTTTGTCCAATAACTATTTTAGTTTTTAAAAAAAAAAAAGGAAAGAAAGAAAGTGAAAAAAAAAGCAGCATTTCTTTTATCCATTTCCAACAGATGAACATTATTATTATAATATTTTTCTGAAGTTAACCACCAAACACTGTGTAACCACATCCGACCAGGCCAGATGTCAATAAGATGCTCCAGAAAACTGGGTTACATAAAGAACTAGGCAAAATGGTAGTTAATGTTAGTGTGTTACCAATATTGTTAACGTTACCCTTGAAGCTGAAACTCCTTTCCCTAGTATTCAAATGATGACTTAATTGTGTTGTGCAAATATTCTCCCAGTCACAATCATACTGTCATTATGTTTTGATCTCACATCCTTTGTCCGCCATTCACCTTTGAGCAGCCCATTGTTTGGTGTTCCTGGCTGTCGAAGGGCTGCTTTTTCCTACAGACAGTTTGGTTTTAGGGTCGCAAGTATGTACTCGTTATAATGGATGATTTTCTTACAAGATTGTCTTTGCCAAGACAGATTATTCATTTATCTCGTTTCTCAGGCAGCAAAGAGTTGGTCAGACTCTGTGGCTAAAATGGGATTTTGCTTAGACTTTAATCAAACCTATGCATTTAAAGGGGAGTGGCAATAGCTTTGACATAAAGAAGTTTCTGGTAATAGATGCATTTGCTTCCAGTTTCTTAAAGTCTGGCCTATGGAACATGCCTGAGGTGCAAGTAACTTAATGAATCTAGAAGGTGGTTAGTGTCCCACCAGCCTGGCTGTTACGTCTTCTATCTATGGCACCCATGTGTGTGGCACAGATGTGTTATATCTATTACACGTACCTTTGCTGTTTCTTGTGTTGTGCCTAACAGGTTCTTGCAGAGGGGAGGGAAAGTGCAGCAGTTTGGGTACTAGCAGTTACCAGGCAAGAACTGGTTCTCATAAAGAAGGCACCAAATTTGTTTCTGAGAAAAGGAAGAAGAAAGTAACTCCAGGGAGAAATTAATAGAAGCTCATGAATGGTGTACCCTGTGCTGAAAACAGCAATATATTGGTTTAATACACATTTTATTGTGAACTTTACTGGAGTCTGTGCAATACAGGAAGTTATGAATGTAACAGTTTGGTAGAGCTGCATGTGAAGCGTTCTGACACACAGGCATTTTGAGATTGGAGAGAGTTATTTCAGTTTCTGTTGTTTCTCCATGTCCTTTCTGTCTCCCACTTTGGTTGAGTGCAAACATCCATTGATAGGGCTTTGATGCGTGTGTCTCCTTTTCCCTGACCTTTAGTGACTGAGATACGCTCTACTTCTAAGTGTAAAATATGAGAAACTGTACTGCCAATAAAAAAATCTGATCACAACCAAAGCATCAAGTAGTAATGTTCTTGCTTTTGCCTACACAACAGAGAAAAAGAAAATCTGCCATAAACTCCCAGCAAAACAGGAACTGTAGACAGGAATTAGAATCATAGATAATTTAGATTGCAGAAGACCTTTAAAGGTCTTAAGATCTTAAGATCGTGAAGTCCAACCACCTGTACTAACTTAAAAAAGGACTATGAAGTCACAAATCTTACTGAATGACCTTCTCACTTTAGTTTCAGCTGGTGTCTTTCTTTTCCAAATTATTATAATGAAGAGTGCACCCATTAAAATTTTTTCATTTGTTAGATGGATGATGCTATTTTATAATGTGACCAAATAATGTGGCCATTAAGAATTTCAAGTCTGGTGCTAACAAAATATCTGCAGCTCTTCTTAAACAGTGTTTGAAACCTCAGAAGAAAGGTCATTGAAAGACAGTTTGTGAAGAAAGTCATGCAAGTTTAACCAGTAATTTCCCACGTTTGGATGTCATTGGGTTTCTGTCTGATGTTTTCTTAGTAAGTAGAGTTCATAAATACAGTGCAGGTAAAAACAGGGAGAGATTATTTGTGGATTTGAGCAAGCCAAGCACGTTGACCCTGTGTGTGTAAACATCAGACACAGTCGTATTCAAGTGAAAGCTGGAATCCTTTGACAGGCAGAAAGAATCAAAACAGATGTGTCTGTACCTGAAATTTCCAAAGCAATGTTTTCAAATAACTTGATTAAACATTGGTGTTCTTAGTAAAACCAGTGGTTCTGCTTTGGACGTCATCCTATTTTGTAAGCATAGAATTCTCTTTCCTACTTTTGTACCAGTTATTTATTTTCACCTACTTGTGGTAATATCAGATCTTTCCATCACTCTACCATATTAAATTTGCTTTTGTTTTTGATATTTTATTTTCTCTTGCTTCCTTTTCCCCCTGTTTCTATAAAAAATTAAATGCCACCATAGTTGTTTTAAATACCTTGTGGAATTTGAGAGATCTAAAAAAAGTTTCTTTGTAACAAGGTTAATTTCCAAGCACCGTCTTGATATTGCAAGATATTCATCACACTCCAGATGTTGGCTGTGGGGGAATAGATTAAAGTTGTATGATTACTTGTTCTGTCTTTTTATGTTGAGCCAAAGAAGTCCTATATAAGCTGGGACAAAGCTTTCTTATAACATCAGAGGAAAATTTTTGACATCAAAATATGAATCTAACAAGCCATTCAAGCCCAGCAGCACCAGAATTAGAAGCAAAGTAACAACTAATATCAAGTCTGCTCTCATGATGTGTGAGAACAAAAAGAGAGTTGAAAGCGACTGCATTATGTAAATCAAAATATGTTTGACTGAAGACAAGTGGAAATGATCCTGTCCATAGGTAGCTACGCATAACCTATGAGAATGTCATTCCAATACGTGGGATAATTATTTTTTGGTTTATAATATGGGTTTCTTATAATACTGGGAAAGTTTCTTGGTTTTCTTCTTAGCTGAGACAGATGAAAAATGCCTATTACTATTTCTCCAGTAACACCAATAATATTTTTGTTTCATTCTAAAATCCCAAACCATGCATTTATAGAATGTAAACATGTAACTGTACTAAAAGGTGTCCCAAAACTTATTAGCTTCATTTTTTTTTAAATAAACATAAGGAACATGTGACGAAGATAAGCATTTCAACAAATACCAAGGAAAACTGTTACTGAGTTATTATTAAAAGAACATTTGATATTGCTCTCTTATTGACTTATTTCTCTCTTTCTCGATTCACACTGTCAGTTTTCTGTACATTCTTATAATATGACATTTATGATTACAATATGGGGCTTATGATTACACATTAGTGTAGCTACAAGACCTAGTGAGGATGGATCCATCTCTGACTAAATGCAAAAAGAGGAGACATTGACAAAGCACCTAAGACTCCTGTCCAAATCTGACTGAGCAATTTTTGAGACTTGAAAGCAGTTTGTGGAACTATTTGTTCAGAAGCAGAATTTCTGAGATCACAGACTTGAAGCTATTTGCATGGTGGTTTTGGCATGCTTTTGAGCTACAGAAGTAAGTGAAATTTTGGGTCCACTTACACGTTTTTGATTTTTGGAAAGATTTCTGTAGCAGAAAGTCATGAGTCATGAGTTTGATGAAAGTGAAAACCTCTGAGAGATTCATACAAGTGGCTTGGAAAGGAAGCTTTTGCTCTTTTTAGATCTAAAAATTTCGTTTCCAGTATGTTCTGAGGTTCTGTCCATAATTACCAGTGACTTGTGGGCTTTAAGGATCTGATATAAGGAGCTGAGAGCAGGATATCCCTTATGTATTCAATTTTAATGAATTGCTGCTGAAATTAAAAAGAAAAAAGACAATGTTTAAGACAAGTTGTGAGATTGTTTAATGGAGTTTTTGTGATAGCAAGACACTGTGCTAAGCATACCTTGCCACCCTTTTGTTCTGTATTAACAGAATTTACCTCAATTTGACAGTCAAAAGGCATCACAAGCCTATATCAGACTGTCCTATGATCAATTTAGCTGCAATAATTTGCTCCTAAAATGAATTTTTAGATATCACTGCTTTTTTAAAGTCATCGAATGCCTGTGAAATATTTAGTATGTGTATTATCTGTCTTTATAGCATGACTCCTGCATATTTTCTGTTTATGCAGTTATATTTAACAGTCTTAGTGTTACAGATTTGTCTTGGTTTCCTTCAATTAACAACTTTTTGCAGCAGTTGATAAACAAAAAAATAGGTTATTCAGGGTTGGGGGTTCTTTTGAAGACAGTGCTATGTTTCTCTTATGCAACACTGACTATCTAAACCATGAAAATGTATTTCCTTATTTCTGCTTTTCAGAAAATAAACACAACCCCCCCCCCCCCCCCCCCTTTCCTGCTTTTTGCCATTTCCCTTTTACCTGGGAAACATTTCTTTCCTGCTTCTGATTCTAATCCACGAAATAACCCCAGACGATCTGTAAGGAAGTATTTTCACAAAAGATTTGCTGAAGTAAATGTGGCATAAATATGCACATGGTTTCAATTTCCTGAGCAGCACTGACATTTTTACTCAATTTCCTCTTAATCCTGCATCACTCACAACTCCTTTGCTTCTGGATTCCTTTCTCAGCAGCCAGGGGTGGGGTTAAAAAAACATTGAAATGGAAGAGAGCTCAACCAGCTCATTCTGTGTAATAAAATCCATTCCACTGTGGTCCTAATTTCATCAACTAATACAAGTCAACATCGAACGTTAATGAGGAAAGGTTTCCAATTAGATACAGACTGACACTGACCCAGCTTTTCAGTCACCTTCAATTGTCAGCGATAAAAAGGACGGTTCAATATGATATGGATCATTCACTCCAAATCTCCACAACTCATTTATGACAAACACAACTAACAGAGCATAGGGAACTGCTGAATTGTTTTTCATTATGCTGGCACATTGGCTTTAGACTACAGTGGTAATGATCTTTAGAGGTTTTCCATACAGAGTGCCACTAATGAGCAAACCAGGATGGGGTGATGAGGTGATGGCGACCCACATTTTCAAGTGACAATACCAGCAACATGATGATGCTTAAAATTTCCTATTATTTCTGGAAAGTAATTCACTACCAGAGAGAAGAGAGAGTTAGGAGGCTAAGCTATTAAATAAAATGAGTACAGAAAGTGAACAGCTCATTAAAAATGAAAAGCTTTTGCAAAATACACCAGCCTTGTCTTTACCAGTCACTGTAAAATGTGCTTCTGTCCACCTATGAGTAGGCAGTTACTTAGAGTGGTATTACTTACAGGGATGTGTTAAAGTCCTGCAGAAGTGCATTTTCCAGTATGGTGTGCTTACACCTTCAAACCCAGAGCACATATGGGGAATGAAGACGCATAATAGTAGATGTTAAATTCATTCTTGGTCTTGGTCAGGGGCTTTCTGCTGCCCAGGCTAATACAAAGCACCTTCAAGACTATTCTAAAACTACTGAGCTGTAATGACCACTTGCAATTTGTTAAAATGTTAAGCATGGCAAGACAGTAAATTACAGCAATGCTACAACTACTAAAATATGGGTACAAGGTAACTTAACAACACATAAAAGCTATCCAGAGACTATAAAATACAAGAGCCATAGCTGATATTCTATTCTTTGAGACTGAGTAAAACTTTTACGTCAGTTATTGTGGTTGTTCTTTTCAAAATCTCCTCAAAACGTTTTTATTTCAGAATAGAATGAATTCCTTTTTATCATTTAGGAACCACAAAAATCCGTAGAGATTTCTAAAGCCACAGAGGATTTGAAAACTTGATTTAATTTCTGTTCATATAAACTCTTTGCTGGAAAATGCATTCCACGGATCAGAGTACTTGGGGAAGAAAGGAAAGCTAGGACAGCAAAAGAAAATAAGCTGAGATTTGTTATTAGCAGAAACCAAAACTTGAAGGTTTCCATCAGAGAGTATGTTGAAAGATGAAATGAGTTTTAACCATATCAAATGTTTTCAGCAAAAATGAGCACAGTAAATATCAGCTTAGCAAAATATGGAAATTGCTACTTTTTTCAGTTAAGATTTGACTGTAGTGTCAAGCAGAGTAAACTGGTCAAATAAAAATCTTGTGTTTCTATTTCACTGGAAAGTCTACCTATTTTAATTGTATATCAGATAAGACTGGGAAAAGCCCATATGTGGTATGTCAAACTGCTTTTGTAAATTGTAAGAACATTGCTGAATTTGAATGATTAAAATCTATTTTGCACATAATTTTCCATTTTTCTCCTTTGCCAGATAGACTTGCAGCTGTTCTTGATACTGGAAAGTCATTAACCCTGTAGAAACACATTAAGAGATTTATTCATGACTTTTGTGGTTTTTCTTTGCTGTTTATAATCCACAGTCAAATGATATAGAAGGAAACTTGCTCATGTAAGTTTATGTTGGTTTTATAAAGCCATGCCAGTAGTTCTGATACATGGTGTTCACACATCCTTAGTTTTATCTGACATTACAACCTTACCTGTAATTAAGTGTAGATTAGTGATTTGCCAGAATGATTAATCATTGCTTATTTACTTATTGATTTCAAAATCACAGCATATAATAATTCAGCCAGTTTCTTCCTAGAAAGTCCTGCACCATCCAGGATACCTATGGGGGTCCTTTGTCTTTCTTGAAGCGATGGAAACAAAAACTTTTACTGAGTGGCATTTGTATAGAATCATAGAATTGGCTAGATTGGAAAGGACCTTTAAGATCATCGAGTCCAGTAATCAGCCTAACACTGCTGAGTCCACCACTAAACCATATCTCTAAGCACCGTGTCTACCCTTCTTTTAAATACATCCAGGGGTGCTGATTCTACCGCTTCCCTGGGCAGCCAGTTCCAATCTGTACAGTCAGATTATCAGGCAGATGTACCCTGTTACCAATGTATCATGAGACCTTAGCAGGTTTCAATTTGAATGCCTTCAATAACTGAAAGTCTGGTCATTTTCAGTATATGAGATCTAATGGTGGAAATCCGTCAAGCTTATGTCAATCAGAATATATATACTCTCATTTTGTAGAGAGAGAATTTTGGATCATTTACATGCAAACACTGCTAAACCTGTCTGTTCTAATTTTGGCCTTTTGTATACATGTAGAGGTTGTATAGGTCTAGCTGTGTAAACTTCAGATATAGTGTCAGCATAGAATACCACCTGCAAACAGCAGGAAACAGAGGAAAAATAAAAAACAGTGAAGGTCTCCAGAAACTGGAGTGCTTATATACTGCTGGGTATGGATTGTAAGTATCATGGTAAGAGGTCTCTTGTAGCAAGAGCGAAGGAAGAAGATGTCATTTAGAAAGGTGTGTTGATTTTTCTGTAACACAAGGCATCAGACCCTGAAGGTTCATTCCCTTGGTCTTGAGCATGAAGGGGGATAGGCTCCTGGAAAGTCTAGTTCAGAACAGGATGATATGCATCTTAGATTTGGGATTCTTATTACTACAGTAATTACTACAGTTATTACCACAGTAATTACTACAGTTGTGTGACCCAGGTGGCTCCTTGTCATGATTTGGCAGTGTGCCTGCCAGGTGATCAGGCTGCCCTTTGCCCTGGCCAAAAAGATGATCAGGTTTTTTGCTGGAATTCCTACAGTTTCTTTGCCTGGTCTGGCCCACTGCTCTCATAGATGAGTATATAACAGGCAGCACCATGCAGAGGGGCTTTGTTGCATTCCAGAGCAGTCTAAGCAACTTCTACCTAATGCCATCCAAGTCCTATTACATAAGGGCATGAAGGCATGGGTCAAGAGCTCACCTTGGTTGACCACACTACATAAATGTGCCTGGAGCTTCTCTGAAAATTTTCTTAGTTCTGGGCTGTTTATAAATCATAGCTGAGACCTCCTTAGAGGAGGTCTTAGACCAAGGAAACTTAAAGGATCTCCTTGGCTTATGTGAGGTGACTGCCATTAGCTGGTAGGAAAGGTGGACTTATATGATACCATGTGATTATACACACTGTAGGAATTTATTGCTTTTTACCCTGCCTTTGGTGCTCTCACGCTCAGTAGAAGAGTTGACTGTCCAGTGCTGTAGCTTGAGATAACATGTTTTTTATCAGCATAACACCACTCACAACAATGAAATCACAAGTGGAGGATATATCCATTCAATTTTGTCTATGAAAGAAACAATTCCTACTCAGAAATGTGTTTATCCCAAGCATTTTCGCAGTAAAGTCATAGAGTGTTAGGATTTACTTTCTGTAGTGGATTACCAATTCAAGATTGAAGTCAAAGCTTTTTGATTTAAAATCCATTTGATTTTTACAATAATATAAGAGATGTGCACTGTGAAACCTACCCCTGTGCTATTGCATGGCTAGGATTTGTACAGGGATTTACTAATCAATGTCTTCTACTGAGACACAGAAATGAAAGAATTGCTAAATTTTCTTCTAGGGACTGAGCCTGTGAGTGTCTTGACTTAAGTCTTTAACTTCTGTGGTTTGTGCTAAAATATTGAGTTCTTCATCTTGGAGGCAGCAGAAACTCCACAAGTTAGTGCATAGTACAATTCGCAATTTCAGTTGGTCTATTTACCTTCCTTTTTTTTTTTCTTTTTAATCCCAATCTCAAACTACTTGTCCCACAGTCACTAACTTTGCATAGTGGATGTTCAGTAACCTCTTGATTTCAGTCTTCCAGGAAGAAATCACAAAATGAAGCTAAGTATACGTCACTACTCTGTCAATTTATCTCTGTGTGTTTTAAAAGTGCCAACAGAAGTCATATTTGGCAGTATTTTACTCTTATGATGGACAGATGTGACTTGTACAACATAAGTAAGTTTGCAAATTGCTTCAGGATGTATAAAGTGCTTCTCTCTTTTGCTTTTAATTGTTTTGCAAGGTTATGTTCTTTTCTAATGGCAGTAGAAATTAGGCAGAAATCTGATTTAGAATTATCTATATCTAGCTTTTCTGTGGAAATTTCAGGATTTGTGGAAGGTTTTAAGTGCTTTCCAGCTCTAAATCAGGTAAAACATATTCAGAGAATAATCTTTCCTGTTCTGTTTTCTAATTTTTGCTATTAGTGGCTCTTGAAAACAAATGGGGAAAAAAGCAAGCCACACAAAAGCTAATGGAATTCTTCTAAGCATAAAGTTGCATTCTCTGCAATTCAGGGTTTTGGCAGAGTTTCAGAATGTTTTACTTGAACTGTCACATCTATCAGAAGTTGGAGTTAGCTTGGCAAGAGAATAAGTGTTCATCATACCTAAATAGGAAATGTAAAAATTTCATAATATGCAACTGAAAAAAAAAGATGCTACATGTCTTAAGCAGGATGACTCTATAGTTAACATAGCTGAATTCATAGTAAAATTCTAGGATTCTCAAACTGTTAATCATATTATTAGTGGATGAATAATATGTCCTATTAAACCACTGTAGAAACTCATGGATCTGATTCTCCCCTCATTTTAACTGGATTGTTTCATTGTTGTGAGTGGTATTATGCTGATAAAAAACACAGTGCAGAGGTGAGAAGAAATTCAGGCTATATATTGCCTAACTGTTTCAGTTTACAAAGGTATTAATAGGCATAAGAGACAATGTCCTATAAACTGGGTGGATTTTTTTGCAGACTATATTTTTAGCATGAAAAGTGCAGTTCCTCAGAACTTTTTGGGTCTTCATTTAACATAGGAATTACATGTCTTTGAAAAGAGGAAATCACTGGGACTTTGTAGACAGGTCTTTCTAATTTCTTAGTGTAACATTCCAATCATTATAAATGTTACAATGTTCTAAATTATTTAATACATAATGATTTGAGTACTTTTGATGCTCATCTCCTTGAAAACGTCTTCTTCCCTGAAAAAGCAGCCATAATTGGTAAAGTTTCTTGTGGATTTCTCTCCTAGCTGAAGGGTAAATTTAACTCAACTGTACTGTGATTGTAAGATGAGCTCATGCTTTATTAAACATCTGATAAAAAGAGAGATTATGAATCCTCTGTGGAAAACGAGCTTCAGTCTGCACTGCCACTTTATTAAATGCCAGAGACTCCACAACAATGAATGCTGCCAGCATAAGCACATCTTGAACATATATTCTCTGGTGTACGATAAATGGCATAAACTCACTGAAGATTTTGCCACAGTCAAGGAATACGCAATGGTGCTCTCCATTGTGGATTCTCCTGTGTCTAATAAAAACTGAGCTCCTGTCGTAACCCTCAGTTATGTTGACCAGAGTGTCAGTCCACCATGAGGTACAAACACATTGGAGACCAGCTACTACTGATTGTGGTGTTCTCCTGGGTAGACTGTTTGATGTTGGAAAAGGTTAAAAAACATGCTGTGAAAAAAAAATTATGGCAATATATATGTGTCTGTCTTTTCCAGTTATCCCATTTCCCTGAAATTCACAAGGGTTTAATATCTTTGAGAGCCCTACTTCTGCAAATTTTAATTTAAATTGGCCTCTGTATTGAAAATTTACGGGGAAGAGAGAGTTAGCAGAAAGATACAACCTGATTGTCTAAGTTTAGTACTCTTCCCTCTTGCTCCTCTCCAAAAGGAGAGCAAGGCATATGGGAGGGTCTGGAAAGATTGCTGCAGGGTATGAACTTTATAGTGCCTCAGAAGAAAAGAGACAAAGTGTTTTATGTTTGCTTTCCCTAACACATGCCTGGAAAGCATATCTGAAGAGTGCCCTATGATTGATTTAAATAGTTAGCATAAGTTGGTTGGATATTTTGTACTGTCACATCAAATACTGTTAGTAATTACATATTGTTTCACACAGTATCTTGGCTTTTGCTTGTAAATGAAAGAAACTTATGTTTGACACTTGCAGGTTGCTCTTTGAGAGGCTCTCGTGGTTTAACCCAAGCTGGCAGCTAGGAACATGCATCTCACTCCCCCTTCCCTCAGAAGGGCAGGGAGAAGAGAGGGAAAAGGAGGGGAAAGGGAAAAGAAAAAAGCTTGTAGGTTGAGATACAGGCAGTTTAACAGAGCAAAAAGAGAAAAGGAAAATAACAATAACAATATTAATAACAATAACAATAATAATAATAATAATGATGACACAAGTCACTCTCACCACTCATTGAATTGGTACCTACCTGACCAGCGATCATGAGTATCCATGCCCTGGCCAATCCCTGTTTATATACTGAGTGTGATGTCTATGGTATGGAATATTCTATTAGCCATTCCACAGTTCTGTCTAGGTTCCTTCTCAACTTCTATGGGAAGCTGAAAAAAGTCCTTGAAAAATATGAGCATCACCTGGCAACAACTAAAACATTATGCTTTATTAACATTCCTTTCATACCAAATCTGAAACATAGCCTACTCTAGAAAGAAAATTAACTCTGTACCAGCTGAAATCAGGACAGAGGCATAGCAGGCTTTGAGCTTTATTCAAAAACTGAATTGCCTTCATTGCAGAAAAATCAGTCATGCAATTTTTCCATTTTAACCTTTTATTTTACACTCTTTAAAAACTCTTTCTTAAATATTGTACCTGTAAAGATTTTTTCCAATTATTTGACTGCTTCTTGGTGATTAATTTTATTTGCTTGCTTGACCATAAATAGTTATTCTATTTCAACAAAGGGAAGGCTAGAAATTTTTTTTTTAATATAAATTTATGGAACATTTTTTCCTCCAAAAAACACCTGTGCTATTCATTCTGGTAAATAATAATTTGATTTGGAAATTGCCCCAAACAGGCAGATATTCCTGTACTTATGTATGAGAAAACTGGTTTTGCTTTGACCTGTTTGGGTATTTTTGCAAAATTCATACTGAACATGCTTAGTAAATTCTGTCACCAAGCTTAAAAAGTGTGCAGATAAGACTGATGGGCTGGTGGAGTTCAAAGTTCAGACTCTGTTCTGTAAACTGCCTTGGCTCTGTGGAAAAAGAATTTGCATTAATGTCTTGCCAGATGCTACATGTCTGTTGATGCATAAAACCCCCATAGAAGCATAACTAGGAAAATACTTTCGTGAATGTCTTTAAAAGATCATGTAAATAAAAACATTAAGGCAAAAACTGTATGAAAGACCATGTACTATAATGTATGTGCATATATATCACAGGATTTGTGTCTGCAGTGATGGCTTGGAAGTGCTATTTGTTAAAGAAAAGTAGTCTGGTCCCTACAGTTCCTACAACCCTTTGAAGTTGGAAATTCCCAAGAGGGATCCAGTCATGACATCCACAATGTGAGACAATTTCATAGGCATTCCTGTAGAGGTAGAAATGCATTACATCTCATCACTGCTTTCCATCTGGTTCCCGTCTTTCACGCTCCCCTAAATTCCAGATGATATCCTTTGTGTCATAATATTTACAATAAAGTGAACAACCTTCCCTTTATCTGCTCCTTTCTACCCAGTTTCTCCTGTCCATCACGTAATAGATACATGAAAAGTGTGTTTGGCTGGGAGGACACACAAACACGGGCCTTCCCGTAACAACATGATGTGTTACCTGATGGAGTAATAGACTGCTAGGATTTTGAACACATACATAATTGCACTTCTGAAATTGAGTAAAACGTCATGGTTATTACTCATCTCCTTTCTCTCACATCAGTGGCACAGCTTGGTAAGTGTTTATTTAGTATTTCTAGTAACACAGCAGATGGAAACTTTGCTCACAGAGCTTAAGGGGTTCTCTTTCAAACTCCAGCAGAAACATCAGGAAGAAGTTCATATACACCCATAGACTTCTGGTGTCCTAGCTGAAATGATGTAACAAAATTAAAACAGTCAAAGGCTGCCCCTGTTGTTATTTTTGCTGTTATTATTTTTGATGTTGAACTAGTAATAGTTACTACTGTTTTCATAAGTACTAGCTTATGAAGGTTTCTGTATGATAAGTTTTACTGTTAAAATGATCAGTGAAATTGATCGAAGATCTATATTGATTTCAACTGCATATATTCAAGCTTTATATGAATTATCATTCTCAGCTGCAGTGTTATTTATTCTGGTTTTGCAGCCTGGAATATTGTACTCACCCAGCTTCCACTGTGTAAAGAAGTGATTATATTTTTTTTTTATCGTCTCTTCTAAGTAGAGTGCAAAAGTGTAACTTTAGTAAATTAGATTATTAGCAGCAACACATGAATTTTATCATTTTACATGAGATTTGTAGTAGTGGCAGTTAGCATTTGACAATTACTTATAGCAATTGCTGGTAATTAAATACTACTTCATTTCCTGTACTCAGCAATATATTTAGTTTTATATTTATGGATGATATCTTTCCCTGGAATTATGTTGGTTCTGTAATTAAAATTAATAAATATCAGTGGCAGTTACTTGATGAATTATAAGTAATTCTTAAGAAACATAAGGAAAAAATAAGTGATTTATGTTACATAGTAACAAACACGTCATTACACATATATAGTGCACCAGGTCACAATAAATAGCTGCGTAGGTATTAAAGCTTCTGAAGGCTGACTGGTCTCTGCAATTTAACTGCGCCACTTCTGTCTCTGTAACATTGCACCCAACCCAGCAGGGCTTTGAAAGGCATCTGTTTGTGCAAATGTTGTTTTTTGGATGGTAGTTTATGACCAGACCTAGTATCTTAGCAACTTGTAGTCGTTAAAGATCCTAATACCGCTTGAGGGATAAGTGTCTTAATTATTGTTTGAGATATCTCATTTTGGCCACCCTGAACTTCCATCCATGGCTGGCTGGAATCTCCTTGCTCCCTTGCGAGGCTTCACCACGGAGCAGCTGCTGCTCTCCACAGGGGGCTGAACCATCCGTTCTTCAAAATCTTCTCTGAGATTTGCTAGAACAAAGCAGTTTAATAAATGTGTCTGGTTTGACCACTTTCCAGAAAGCAAACAAATGATCTTCTGTTTTATACAGGGAAATCAGATTCTGATCTAGAAATGCTGAGGATGAAATTCTGCTGAGAAGCTCTTCTGTAGGAGCTTAGGTGAATACTCTGTGTGCCTTAGATCTGTTTCTCCTCCAAGGGAAGGGAAGGAAATGAGTGACCTTTACTCAAATACTTGGGTGAATCACCAGACAGTCTCGATAAGTTTATTCCTGAGTGTTGGATTTTAATTGAGAGCAGATGGGGGATGGTGCTGATCCAGTTGGACTGTCACAGCAAAAAGGCCTACTGTCTATCTTTTGATTTGCAAAGCACGCATTTCTTTGTGGAATTCCTATCAGATTGTGTTCATTACTACGTAAGAACATGAATGTGATCTCTTTTGTCACCCTATGGTGGGTTGACCTTGGCTGGATGCCAGGTACCCCCTCAAACTGCTATATAACTCCTCTTCTTCAAATGGCCAGGGGAAAGACAGCATGATGAAAGGCTTGTGGGTCAAAATAAGGAAAGGGAGATCACCCAACAATTACTGTCATGAGCAAAACAGACTTGACTAGGGGTAACTAATTTTAAATTATTGCCAATCAAATCAGAGTAGGATAATGAGAAATAAAACCAAATCTTAAAACACTTTCCCCCAGCCCTCCCTTCTTCATGGGTTCCACTTCACTCCCAAATTCTCCACTTCCTCCTGCTGAGCAGCACAGAGGGATGGGGAATGGGGATTGAAGTCAGTTCATCACATGTTGTCTCTGCTGATCCTTTCTCCTCATGCTCTTCCACTGCTCCAGAGTGGGGTCCCTCCCACAGGAGGCAGTCCTTCCCAAACTTCTTCAGTGTCGGTCCTTTCCATGGGATGCAGTCCTTCAGGAACAGACTGCTACATCGTTGGTCCACCACAGGGTCACAAGTCCTGCCAAAAAACCTGCTCTAGCACGGGGTCCTCTCTCCACCGGGTCACATGTTCCACCAAGATCCTGTTCTGGTGCGGGCTTTCCATGTGGTCACAGCCTCCTTTGGGCGCATCCACCTGCTCTGGTCTGAGGTCCTCCACAGGCTGCAGGTGGATATCTGCTCCACTGTTAACCTCCATGTGCCACAGGGGGACAGCCTGCCTCCCCATGGTCTTTAACATGGGCTGCAGGGCAATCTCTGCTCTGATGTATGGAGCACCTCCTGCTGCTCCTTCTTCACTGACATTGGTGTCTGCAGAGTTGTTTCTCTCACATATTTTCACTCCTCTCTTCTGGCTGCTGTTGCACAGCAGTATTTTCCCCTTCTTACAGTTCTGAAAAATTGTCCATGAACCCCTAAAACCTTGCTGTGCAAACCCAATACACATCCTCTTCATTCCTGGTGCTTGGTGTCCAAGTAGTCCAGAAACAGGCAAGGTTATGACAAACAGACTCTGCTGTCTTTCAATTTTTTATGACCAGGGTGATTTTGTAGCCCAGTCTGCTGGGTGATGGCTGTGTCTAGTGAATTTGAGCTTTGGAGGGATCTTTTTAGGTGACAATTTGTTTTTTGTCTATGCTGTTGTATGCAACTAAGTGCACTGCTGGTACAAGCAAAATATTTTATCTCCTGCTGGAACTGAGACTGAAACCAGGCAACTGCCCAGAGGACCCCACTTGCAATGTGGATGCAAGGTTAGCAGTTAGCCTATGTGCTTGCATGGTGTGCACAGAGGACTGGATACTGGTCAAAACTTAATTGCTGGTTATGGGGGCCTGTGAACATGCAGTCCTGGAAACGTTGCAGACTGCAGCAAATCAAATCACAGTCCTTCCTTTCTTGTGCCATACACCAGTCAACAATGCAGGCACACCCTAAATAAATTCTGTGGCCAAAGGACAAAGGCCGTATCTAAAGCTGTTAGGCCTTGTATCCCTCTGCTGTGGTTTGCCTTTTTGGGATGGATAATGCCTGCATTGATTGCTTTTTTTTAGTTTTATTTTTTGTGTTACTTTAATAACACTGGGTTGTGAAAGGAAAAAAAAGGGAGTCTTCTCATCAAAACCTATTTAACCTGCTCAGGAACAGAAGATTTTGGAGAACACTGGATGCAATAGACAAAAGGAAATTAGAAAGTCACAGTAGGAACCTGTGTTTGAGCCTGCAACTCAAACACAGAGCTGGAGAAACAACCAAATACAGCAAGGAGCAGCATAGTCAGGCTGCAGGAGAGGTAGGACAAACCTGTGCATCAATGCAAGGCTTGCTTCAACTTGAAGTGGCTGAGCTGCAAAGAAGGATTTCTTTACTGTCTCCTGTAATCTTTCTCATAAGTTTAGATCTCTAGTTTTTATATAAATACATCATTGCTGTTTGGCTTTAAAGCCCCTTGAGAGACTCACTTAAGACTGTGGTCAGTCACATCTAACTCAAAGATCTGAGGATACCTAAACATATCTTCCTAGAAAAGCATATTAGGACTTTATAGTTACGGTGTTGCTGTTTGCCATAGATGCTGTGTTTTGCAGGCCAGTTATTGATTTGTAAAGCTGAGAATTGATGGTGTGTTACAGGATTAATCTGTTGTATGTTTGCTATTTTGTGGATGCTTAGATTTATTAAGTCTGCACTTTTCTTGCTGAGAAATAGCTGGAAAAAATGGTAGCAGACAAAAATGCAAACTGTCTCTAGGTGTAAAAAAAAAAAAAAAAAAAGAAGTTGTAAAAGTGCAAGAATGATGGTAATTATTGGTGCTATAGGAAATTAACAATATACTTTAATGCCAGGCCTGGTGTGGCAACTGTGGCAAGATGGCCATTTTGCTGTCTGTTCCTTCTTGACTTTCTCTCTTATACTTCCAGTTCTTTAAATTTCTAGCCCAGCCACTGCTGCACAGTAGCTATCTTGCCTGTATTGAGCTTGGGGAAAAGAAG
The DNA here is from genome assembly GCF_000708025.1 of Charadrius vociferus. Lineage (NCBI taxonomy): Eukaryota > Metazoa > Chordata > Aves > Charadriiformes > Charadriidae > Charadrius > Charadrius vociferus. Next base: position 1,126,374 of record NW_009649706.1, read on the forward strand.
AAATGAAGCAACTCAGACTGGCACCAGGCCAAACTATCTGCAATTTGGCTTTTCACCAGACGAATCACCATACAAATAACATCCTTTCATTTTTGCCAACGTAGATTACTGGGAAAAAATGAAACATCTTGTCTTTATTTTAAATTTTAAAAAGGCAAATTAATTTTATTAGTTAAACAGTTCTAAGGTTGGAAGGAAGCAGGGCTGGGCCTTGGCTCCAGGGCTGTCCTCTCATGCGTTACAGTATGAAGTCTAAGTCTTTCTACCAACTTGTCCCTAAACTCCACTGAAAGCTAAAGTAATAAAGCAAACTTATCATTTGAAATTTAGTGACACAACTCCAAAGAATTGAAAAGGGAGAGCAGGAGGAACAAGAGCAGCTGCTTCTGCCTTATGAGATTGTTCTCGAGAGGAAGCTTTTTCTGTAGTGAGCTGCACACTGGAACAGATGCAAACTGTAGCAAGGGCATTAGTAGTTATTATTATAGGGGGAGGGCTGGAAATTTTGTTGGGACCCAGCCTTCTATATAATAATTGCTTCTTTTTTTCCAGGGCCCTTAGATAGTTGGAAGTCTCTAATCTAAGAGGGGATTAGCGAACTCAGCTTCATTAATTTTCGGCAAATGTCGCCTTTTCTTTTTCTCTTCGTCTGGTGATAGTGATGCAATTGTTGTTAACATTAAGCAATACCTATATGCCACAATGTGTGATATTCACCCAACTCCCATCCAACTCCTGTCAAACTGGCTTGAGCATTGGAGCCAAAATAGTCACACTAATTTGGTCCTCTACCTGAGCTAGGCTGTTTCAGATCTTGCTAGTCCCTTGCTAATGCAGCTGTTGTGCACTTGGGACCTACACAGAGTTATTCAACCTGGATATTCTGACTGTGCTATTGCTATGGTCTTACCGTTTACCATTATAAAGTAAATCCTCCATCCGAAATTAAGCCTTCTGTTTCCTTTATGCTTCACCCTTAATCCCTTTCCCTTGATACTATTAGGTAAACCAAAAAATGCCCCAAAACACATTCTCATGTTTCCATTGCATCTGCTTAGTTGTCTTTTTGTTTTATATACTTTTATTTAAAAAAAAAAAAATTAGTGAGCATATTTTAGAGAAAACATTGTAGTCCAATCTGTAGTACTATATTGAATGGGAATTTGGAGACCTCGATTCTGTTCCTGTTATTCAGCTTTACAAGTAACCTTTGCCAGATCAGCCAGTCTACCTTTCACAAAAGCAACCACTAATTTGGGATACAGGGATCTGAAGTCTTCAACCTGATGTGTTTGCAACATGATTTTCTTGTTGATGAGCACCTGCAGCTACCAGCCATTCTGATTGAAGTTGCAGATGCTTGGAGCCTCTGTAAAATCGGATCCCTTGTTTTTTTTTCAGAACCCCCAAATGAGCCAACTCTTAAAATTTTGGCTTAAACTCTCTACATATTCATTTCCCAAATACAAAATTAGGATAATCATCCCTATCTTTTGTAAAAAGCTTTAGCTGTGCAGCTGAGACGTACTATATAAATGCTAAGTAATACCATTATTATAGGTGTGGAGTCAAAGAGTTCTCCATACTTTCCAACTGCTTTTGTCACAATATTGTACTAGCAGATTATCATCTTCCTGGACAGCTGGTAGGGCTTTGTTGCATCCGCTTTTTTTCTATTTTTTCTGCATTCTACCAAGCACAGAGAGCCCCAGCCATGGCAATCCTTCCTCTATCTAGTGTGTCACTGCTTCTCTCTTTGGAAGACATGAATATAGCTCCTTTTTGTTGTTGTAACTGTTGCTACAGCCCATCCCTTGAGATATGCACGGGGATACCTTAAGGTTAGATATTGCCTGTGTTTTCCAATAGTACTGCCTGCAACTTTCCAAACTGAAGGGCGGTGTTTGGGTACAAAAAAATAAAAACATAATCAACTGTCTCAAATAGCATTAGTGTGGTCTTAGAGAGGAAAAGAGAGAGGTGGAGTGGTGGTAAAAGAGAGCCTCCCTCAGATGTTTGAATAGACACTTGAAATCCTAGTCACTTTCTTTTCCCAAGGGGTCATTGCTTTGTCTTGCCTCTAAATAACATTAAAGTTT
>NW_009649706.1:1128531-1181676 GCF_000708025.1 Charadrius vociferus
TATCCCCTTTGTTTTCCAGACAGAGACAATTAAATTACAATCAGCATGGAACACTGTTTCAGCAGAGTTTCTTACAAGTGGGGTGGATGTTGGCCCTCCATGAATGCTGATAGTTTGAAGGAACACAGTTGCCTCTTTGTGGGGAGGAAAATTAGCTTTATCCTTTTCCAGTATGGACACACTTCCTTAGCAGCATATAAGGTTTATCATTCCTTTGTATTGTTTTTACCTTCTTAATGCTAAAAGAGAAAAGTGAATGATTATGCTTATGAAAGCTAGACAACTATGTTTCAGACATTCATATTCTTCATTTTACAGGCAGGTAAATCCTTGTTCAAGTCTAATGTTTAGACGTTAATCAACTGGAGTTGAATATTCATTACAAATAATAACAATGACACCAAAATCAGTCACTTGTAGAATACCACAGTTTACAGGAGGCAACCTGTTTTGTTTTAGCAAGTGATTGAACGAGCAATAACTTTTTAGATTCATTTTGTGAATGCCTGCCTTTGGCTTCTTACCCTTTTGTCTAAATGACGTATGCCTATATAACTTTTGAAGTCTTTTAAATAGTGACTAGCAAATAATTGTTCTGTTATGGGTAGTGAACAACTTCTGATGCCACAAGAGTTGAAAAGGGCGTCCATATTGTGATACCAGGAGGCTTGATCTATCTTTCTGGGTGTTCCCCTGCTGGCCAGGAAAATTACCCTGACCACCACTACTCTGGTCCTCCTGAACGTGCAAGTGGATTGATTTTCAGGTTACAGTCAGAGAAGTGGGTTTGGTTTATTGTCTTCATCCAGCTGCAGTGACCAAGCTCAGTGGTTCCTGATAAGTAAACCCAAGCAACACGACTCTCATGATTTGCATAACTTACTCTCCCTTTTCTTTTTCCTTTGACCTCCTTGGACCTCCATTGTACCTTCCTTTCCCACACCAGTTTCCTTCCAAGTAAACAATCCCTATTATTCTTCTCAATTGGTCACAGTTCAGATACACCTTTATCCAAATTTGGTATTTCTGATACCATTATCCAGGCAATCTTAGTTTTATACGTTATTACTGATTATAGTTACACTGATGCTGTTGGTATTTCAAGACAGTACCCACCAGAAAGTCCAAAATGCTCCCTTCTAGATACTTCTGGAGTTTGGCAGGTTAACTTCACCTTAATCACCTGTGAGATCTTGCTATCCTTCGTGGCACTGTCTGTACCTTTGTCAGCTTCTCACACTGATATCTGTTATGTTCAGTGTTTTCTTATGTCACACCCTGTAGTCTTTGGTGTTCCTTTCAGTTAGTGCAACCTCATGCCAGGTCCTGGTCAAAGGGCTACTCACTTGCCTGCAGTTCTAACATATTCTAACATGAATTTTAGTCTTCAGAAAGATACTGTGACTGGTGGTAATGATGCTATCATTCTAGAGAGGATTTACACTGGATTCAAAAATATCTTTAGGAATACCAAACATTTATCAAAATGCTTATAAAATAAAAAGTCTCACAGAATGAATTTAGTCCATTAGTGAGAAATATTTTAATAATTCTGCAGGCCATTCAAATCTTCATTCCCATGGGAATGTTTCCACTATAATTAGACAGTATAACACCTCTATTTATTCTAACTCTTAGAATAGTATTAAACCAATTTGAAACCATTACTAAGAAGCACTTTGCTATGTTTAAAAATTTATTTGTGCTGTACGCTCTCGTGTTGCAAACAGATAAACTTATTCATAGGCTTTTGCCATTGTTTTTAATTAGAATGCCTGAAAAACCTCATGCAGATGAAGGGATCAACTATGATGAATATCATGTGAAGTATAGTCTTTTACTAAAATTTTTTTATAGGTGGTGAATTTTCCAACACCATGCTGAAAGGCTGTTGGCAAAACTTTAGCATATAATACCCATAAAATCTGCATCAAGTGTCATTGCCTCAATGAACGTGATTCAATTGCCTAAATGTAGGTGTCTGTGAACATTTCAGATGCATTAGGGTGTGCCACTGGTTACAGCTGGACTTTCAGAATGTTGTGGATCTACCATAGATGACAAACCATACCTTACAGACCAGGGTGGATGTCCCAGACACCTTAGAGGACATGTATTTTACTAAGCATATGCTCCTGCTATCTCCGCACAGCCATGTATATATAAGGCTTGGTCTCTCATTCCTGTAGGCTTTCTCAGTCATGGATGTTCATGTTTATAATCCATGTACACACAGACACAGTTATATTTAATCCCTTTTTTAAAAAAAGATTGTTTAAAAAGTTAGAATATAACTCTTCTCATATGTGTAAGTGTTTGGTGATTAAAATATTCAGTATGCTTTCATGAAACTTCAGGTTTATGTAACTTTATTCTGAAATATTAAGAATTCTTCCATACCTACAAGCTCCTATGCAATTTCCTTATAAATAGTTCAGAATGAATTTAAACATCATAGAAAGGCATATTTGTGAGATTCTGCTGTAACATGAGTTAACAACATTCCAGCTTTCATCTCTTCTTTTCTGTGCCATTTAGATTTGGCCTATATAGTTGCTAATTTTCCCTTGACCAGTGACTGTCATTTCTGACAGCTAGATGTGTTTTCTGATGTGTACAAATAGCCATTAGCATGGAGGTCAACAAAGTTATCTCCACTTGTATGACCTGAGTCAGAAATTTAGCAATTGGTCTCTAGAAATTACAGCCTTGTGCCCCAGCTTATTCTCCAGTCTGACAAAACCTTCTGATTACAAATACACTCCCACACAACAATCATTATGTAATTATCACACAATAACGTAAAGGACAGAAGGACACTTTTTGTTTCTCCCGGGTTTTGACTCATCTGTTTATTTTTATTTTTCTTTTATGTTTGGAAGGGTTTTTGGAGCTGCTGTTCCCCCTTTTTTCGCATTTAATTTCCAGCAAGTTCTTCCTATGTGTGTTGCCATAGAAGACTTCTAGTACGCTTTGTGACCATGTGGGGCTCATTTGCTTGAGACCGTGGCTTCAGGTGGAATACTTGGTTAAAGGTGTTGAAAATGCAACAGAGCACTGTCATATTGATTAGCGCTTTATCCAGCTTCTGAAATAAGGAATCGACTACCTCTGATTGAGAGACCTATGATACCGTTTTTATTATGTAAAACCAGTGTTTCATCTCCAAGAGTGCAAACATATTCCCTTTGAGAAGCAGGTACAGGAGCCGTTTCCATGAAAATAAATTTGCTCATAGTGAAATATACTGATTCAACAGGCAGACCTACAGTGTGCACAATTCAGATATGTGTCTCAGTGACTGATATGGTGGAAACATTGCCTCTTATGCCTACAGCATAATATAATTTTCAGGGCTGTTCATCCCTCATGTTTCTGCAAATTTTTGCAGTGGTGATACAGTCATTCAAAACCAGACTAAGATCCACTAGCTCATTTCATACAGTCTACTGAATAGTATTCAGATGGCAACACATTTCAGTCTTTAGCATTGCATTTGAAGTGCCAGTACTCACAGTAAGGGATATGAACTCATTTCCAGCCCTTTCATCTATCCATTTCCATCAGCTTCATGTTTCTGATATCAAAAATTCCAGGTATGCATTAATGTTTTGATCTGTTCTAGACATAACAGTCTGGTTTTGTTTCCATTTCCTTAGTACACTTGCAAGGTGATATTAACATTTACAAATTAAGTAATCACCTAGAACCAGTCTGCAGTGTTAAGTGCAAAAATAATTCTCAGATTTAGTTCATTAATGAGATTAGTGCATGTTCTGCTGCTTAAACTTCATATTGATTAGAACATCTGTGGAAGGTGAACTCATTTTTTTGCTGTTACTAGACCTATTGCTTTTGAGAAGACGTCAGCGTAGTGGCTAATCGGCTACCTCCAAGTCACTCCTTATTTTAAGAAATAATCAACAGCATGTGCAGCTGAATCACAACATCCTGGTCTGACTCTTAAATGTGAATCATACGATACTTTCAGCCAAAAAGATCTCCATTTATAGAACTTCTCTAAAATGAGATTGTGGGAAAAGAGGGTTAGAAAAAATTTTCATTGTCTCACTGATCCACAGACATTCATAGTTCCAGCAGTATTAATTTGATTTTATGCTGAAATGCACACTTACTACGTGCTTCTGCTAATAGGTTTCAGTTTTTTGATGTATTTGTTTACAGTCTTTCCTTTAAACTTTGGTTTGTAAACTACCCTTATTTAGAACTTTTTGTCCAGAGCTTCACATACTGTTTCTTAATTATGCCAAACATTCTGTATACACAATTTTGTAGGGAGGAATTTTAGAGACGGTATTGAATAGTCTCCAGAACCTAGTTTTACTTGGGTAGGGCTCTATATATCACTGTTCTTTAGCTAAGGTATACCATTATTTATGTCAGCTACATTGTCAAAGTGATTGCATACACTAAAAGAAAAGAAAGCTTCATTAATGTACTAAACCTGCTAATTTATGTCACTGATATCCCCCAAAAGTACTTGCCAAGCTATCTGGATTATCGTCTATGTGTGTATGTGTGAGTCTATGGACATAACAGGATATTGATTCTTTAGCAGTTCTTTGACCATTCATTTTCTTAATGCAGTGTATTTTTCAATAACTGTGATCTTACATTTTGCTCTATAATCCACGTTTGCATAACTATAGTTAACAGGGATGTCTTCAACACAACACTCATTATTTCTGTGGTTAACCATTTTTTCTCCTTTAAACTATGAATAGTATGATGTGTTTGTCATGGTTCATATTGTTCAGTGCAGATGTTCCTTTCGCACATCTTCTGTGAATACATGTTTGCAAACAGGTGCCAATTCCCTTCCCTTCCCTTCCCTTCCCTTCCCTTCCCTTCCCTTCCCTTCCCTTCCCTTCCCTTCCCTTCCCTTCAGTGCAGATGTTCCTTTCGCACATCTTCTGTGAATACATGTTTGCAAACAGGTGCCAATTCCCTTCCCTTCCCTTCCCTTCCCTTCCCTTCCCTTCCCTTCCCTTCCCTTCCCTTCTTCTTTCAGATCAAGATCCTCCACAAAGAAAAGAATTACTTGAAACTAAAAATGAATATCAGTCTGTATTATGGGTGGAGAGCTGCAGTTTTACCCACACAAATATGGAAAAATGCACATGCACCACAGAAAACCGTTAGAACACCTTAAAATCCTTAAGTTTTCTAACAGACATTTGAGGGAGTTTGTGCTTTTTGAAACTGATTATCAAATCCCTGATATCCCTACAAGTAAGGGTATCTTAGTAGTTACCACTATCCCTGGTAGAGGACTAATTCTTAAATGCCCTGTTTAGGTTAAGGTTTTCTTCTGGCAGCATTGTATTTTACTTAGTTTTCCGCTCTATAATTTACTGATTATTTTTCTTCATTTTTACTAGTTCTCCCGTCTTTCATACCACAATCAGACACTCATCCTAGCTGAAACAGAGGAAAACTATTAGTTTAGCTTTTGAAGCTTGTCTAAATTATCCTTAATTTTAACCTCTTCTTACCTGAATGTTCTATGCCTTCTCTATAAACAATCCTTTTCTGTTTTAATCTCTTTCTTAGACTGTGTCAACTTGACTTTTAGCCATTCCCTGTGCTTTCTGATGACTAAAATGTAGTGTTTCTTTGTTGAACAATCCTTTATGTCAATCTTTGTAGTCATTCTATTTGCATTTAATATCCTTTTTGAAGTGATTATTTAGCTAATTAGGTCTGAAAACCCTCCACAGTAGTTTTTCCCCTTGGCTGGGGTATAAATTTTAGGTTGTTTTTGTACTTTTGTCAGTGCAGCTGTCTTTACCAACCAGTACTCTTAATTTCTCATAATCTGTCCTTTTGAAATTGAGAACCCTAGGGCATAGTCATACATTCATTTTTGAAATAGATGTAGCAATTTAAGATGTCATTTCCCTATGGCTATTCATTAATACCCTTCAGTTGTTTGAAATTTTTGGAGCCTCAGCTATGGGGAGTGATAACTGATGACATGAGCATTTCTAGTCCATTTCAGAGCAAAGTGGAACAGGTTTGCGTAAACTACCCTTAGCAGCACTTCACACGGGTCTGTTTGAGTTTGTACGGAAAGGCATGTCCACAATGAATTGTTATCTCGCAGATGAAGGGATGGTTACAAATTGCTGGAGAGTGGTAACAGCACATAAGGGTCAACATCACAGGACTGGAGGAACTTCAGGAAGCCACCTCCTCCGGCCTCCCTCTGCAGGTGGGACAGTAGCGCACCCAAGATCAAGTCAGTCACAACTGTATCTTGCCAAGGCTGGAAAACATGTAAAGAAGGAGATTTTACAGCAGTATGTGGCTGTCTGTTTAGTTTCAGACACATTTAAGATCATCACTACATATCAATGAAACTCTATGGGTCTGAGAAATTATAATTAAAATGGTATTCCATGGAAAATCTTTCTGACCAGGTCTTCTGTAGCTGCTTACTCATTTTAAAACCAAAGTAATCTCTCTGTATAGTCCCTCTAATTTATGTTCGATAAAAGTGACCACCAGCAATATCAGTATTTGATAGGCATTGTCAGAATTTTCTTCAGCACAGAAATTTTCCAAGTCTTCATCTCCTTTTCAGAGTGATTTTGGCAGAGTAGATGAAGTTTTTTCTCTTAGCTTTCCAGGAAATACAACTGATTTCTTTCTCCATGGAAATCCAAATTTTAGGTAGAAAGTCAAGGTCGGGAGTAGAGGAAAATGTTGTCACACCAGATCAACATACACAGGACTTTTCTGGGAAGACCATTTAGCTTCAGAAACACTTAAAATAGGAATTGCAAACTGAAACTAATTAACATTAAAACATTAGAATCCAGAGAAGAATCAGCTTTAGAAATCCACTATGTAAGAAATCCACTATTCTACACACTCTCCTGAGAAATTAAAGACAGAAAGATGTATCAGCTTTAGCCATGTACATTTTGTTATGTACTTTTTCTTCCAAAGCTTAAAGGCAGGATTATAACCAAAGGACACATAACAGAGTGTCATGAAATACTGATCTTCACAACAATAAGGAAAAGGATGAGCAAGCAGGGAAATTTGGAGCTGTTACCAAGGATGAAAAGAATGTAATGAAAATGAACTGCATTGTAATTTGTTGTTTTGGACAGATTATGTACCTATTTGTGCTATAAAATGGATTCAGATTTTTAAAATTCTCTATGTAAGCATCCTCATGCTTCCATAATGCTTAAATACAGGCATTTTTGCTCTTCTAATTTTAGAAATGCACACTGAAGTGCTCAGAGAACTACAGTTTCTTACATTAAAGTTGGTGGAAGCAGATTATTTTGCAATGGACAAAAATATTTGCTGTTCTCTCTGTTCTTTTATTGGCTTGTATCAGTTTCCTGTCCTCTTATGGGAAAGCAGAAACAATAGCCCCACGTTCCATGTAACCAACTGAAATGCCTGGAACAGATGGAGGCACCATTATGAGAACGACTCAGCAGCCAAAATTTGTTTGCATAATCTGTTCAGGATATGCCCATGGATGGTTAATATCTATTTATAATCACTCATGAATCTTTCCCAACTTATATATATATAATTGGGGTGGATTCATGAATGATTTATGAACGAAGAAGTGAACTGCACTTGTCAGATGAATTATCTACTGTAGGTAATTTGACCTACTCATTAAAGGTCTCATGTTTTGAGTTTAAATGTTATTTGTGCCCAGTTGTGTGATGGTATTTTTAATAAATACATATTCACAAAAGTGTTTTTTTAATGTTTTTTCTTCAAGACTTATTGCTTCATATCATGCTATAGATGTAAAAATAGTCTTCAAAACAATAAGCTAAATTGGAATGACATTTCCTCTATGGAAATTCTAAATAAAGCAGTCAGAGAAAGGTTTTTCTGTTACAGAATCTTTTCATTCAAGGTGATGAGAATTTAAAAAATACTGCAGCATGAAAATAGTTAAAAGTATCACCAAATGTCCATGAGATTCGCTGAACAGGTCATTGCCAAGCTAGTGAATTTCTTGGTTGGTTACACATCCTCATTTTCATTTCAAGATGCCATAGAAAGCATTCACTGCTGGGCAGCAATTAGTACTTAATCAGGTCTTATGGCTGAAATATTTGTCAGCAGCAATGGAGAGGAATCATTTGCTTCATTTCTGAAGTTCAGCACTGTCCTCTACGTAAAGCAATGCTCATTAGCATTCAGGAACATTGCATGGACAGTGTTTCCGATGCTTTATCTCAGATGGCTCTTTTTATCACTAGGAATGATTAGTGTCCTTACAAAGAAGCTCTTCAGAAATGTTTCTGAAGTATAAATTCCCTGTTATTGTTTATGGAACATTTGTTTCTAGTTTGTTTAGCTGTAGATAGGATTTTTATATTTAAAAAAATCACAATATTCTTTCTTTTTTTGGTAACTCATTTTAACTTTGAGATGGAACTGTGCCTCTGGGATCTAAAACAGCTCCCTGTGTGACTCATAAATGCATACAGAGTGCCTGAATATTAAAAACCAGTCCATTTTCCCTTGCTAGCATGGAAAAAAAGATTGATGTTTTCTCCATTTCTATGGAATGGGGAAAGGAAGCTAAGTGTCTAATAGAAGCAACAAAATAGAAACATAAAATCATAGAATGGTTTGGGTTGGAAGAGACCTTAAAAATCATGTAGTCCCACCCCCCCTGCCATGGGCCGGGACACCTTCCACTAGACCAGGTTGCTCAAAGCCCCATCTGACCTGACCTTGAACACTTCCAGGGTTGGGGCATCCACAACTTCTCTGGGCAACCTGGTCCAGTTGCTCCAGTGGTTCATCACACTCAGTAAAAAATGTCTTCCTAATATCTAATCTAAATCGACCCTCTTTCCATTAAAAACTGTTACCGCTTGGCCTATTGCTACGCTCCCTGATAAAGAGTCCCTCCCCATCTTTCCTGTAGGCCCCCTTTGACTACTGCTGCTATAAAGTGTCCCCAGAGCCTTTTCTTCTCCATGCTGAACAGTGCCAACTCTCTCAGCCTGTCCTCATAGGAGAGGTGCTCTGGCCCTCTGATCATCTTCAAGGCCCTCCTCTGGATGCGCTCCAACAACCCTAACCCCTAGAACATGCCCTACCGCATCTTTCCATGAGACACACGGAGCAGTTTCAGAGATAGGAAAGAAAGAATCAAGCAAACAGTTCTGTTGTAGAAACTCAGATGGTGCCCCTGCTTGTTTCCTCTGTTATAGATGTTAACAGCGATAGCTCAGTAAAACAACTGAAAGGCACAGCTGCTTTATTCCACATCCTTGCTGATTCTGACTACATTACAGAACTCCAGCAGCTGGTCTGTGTTCACAAAGACCATTTTATTAGATATTTCTAATTTCTATTGAAAGTGCATGAGTAGATTTTGAATTCCCACAAGTCTTCAGAGAAGAAAAAGAGGTGAATTCAATCCTTTCTTTACTTATCTGTGAGACTGAAGCATATTATTATATTTTGTATTTATGTTACTCTTTACAAGAATTCTACGCCCTCATAATTCAATTAGTATATGGCAATACTTTAAAAACTGAAAATAGATCCAAATATAGAGCAAGTTTATTATTTTCTTGAGATGTCAAAAATACTTATTTAAAAACCTCTTTGACTTCTCTCTTTGACTGTTGGAATTCAGGGTGCGCCATAAAGATCAGCAAGCATAGCTTGTTCATGGAAAGAGTTTGCCTAATTTTAAAATAGCCTAGATAAATACATGTGTTGGAAACACCCATGTCAATGGGTCAGCTCTGGTTACAGTTTTTTGGCTTACTATCCTCAGTAACTGTCCTTGCAGAAGAGGAGTGGTAATCTTTTAACTATCAGGAATTTTCAAATATTCACAGTACTTTCGTGAGCTCTTACTAAAGTAATTGTCTGACATCTGGGAAGCCCACTATTCTCTAAAGAGTAGCTGCAGCTCAGTTATTGCATGTGAAACCCATAGCTTCATGGACTGCACTGGAAAGAACAAAACCCCCTTGTAAACAATACAGGGGAGTGCAGGTTAGGTGCTGATGAGACCCTAAAGTGTGAGGCCTCAACATTACGTTATTGGGCATTTATAACTCTAGGACTTCTATACCTGTCCTGAGTAAATTTTGCTTCTTACATTAATTAGGAGACTACTTGAGAAGATTTGACACCATAATAAGAAAATGTAAGACTGGAAATGTAGGAATCTATAGGCAAGTCCAAATCTTTGAAGGAAGCAAGCTCCATTAACATTTGAATTGTCACCTAAGTGTCCGGTAAGAATTAAGTTTCACTGTAAAAAAATCTAAGGATTTTGCTTTGTCAGCATAAAACTGCCTCATCAGGATTGAATTTGGTCCCTCATTAGGCAGCATAGTGTTGATTGCATGGGGACAGAAGGAGTGCTTGTACCCAGAGGTTCTAATGACTGTATTATTCAATTTAATGCCATCCTGCTCTTTTCCACCCAGCAATGGGTTACTTATTCTTTCTCAGAGTCACCTGTACCAGTTTCAGAATTATTTAGTGGTGGATGTGAAGGAACTAAGAAGTAGGATAAGAGAAAATCCAAATACTTCAGCAGTCAATGTTAGTATTTTAGAAAAATTGCATAGAAGAAAGTAATTTTCCATTTTGGAGTAGATTATTAGATGATTTATTCTTTTTTTTTTTAAATTGACAGATAAAACTTCCAAGTTTTTTAATCACTGTTTTAAGCAGAAAATTGAAGAATGGAAAAGTGGCAAAATTACCACACAGAAACACATAAGTAAAAAAAAACATTCATAGATGACTGAAGCCACTTCCCTGCTACCATATGCAACAGTATCATGTATTTGTCAAACTTTATTTCCTCTCTCTGTAGTCTTGGTAAATCGTTCTGGAGCATATGCATCAATGTATGACCAGAAGCTGTTTATTTTTTAGCTTAGAATGGAACTACTGAGACAAAATATGCAAAAAGTTACAATTGGTTTGATTTTTCCTCATGTTTCCACTGTTATTAGCAGCTGAACAATGCTTTCTATGGTGTAAAAAATGAGTTAAAAAAGACCTTTCAGTGCATTATAGGTATTCCTTTAAAAATAATTTTACTTTTTTAAATTAGAAGGTAGGTTTTTTAATACATTCCAGAAAGCACTTTTTGCCTTTTCTTCCTGCAAAATTTATCATGGTTGCATGAAAAACTGATTAGTAATAAATGATTATTGAACATAAAGTCTCTGAAGTCCCATCCTTGTAGCATCATTCTAAGGGCAAAGACATACATCTTATATTACAGACTTCATTATTCTTATAGAGGCTCAGAACATGGACATTAGATGCAATATTAAAAGACTTACATTTTTATCACAGTAGGTTTTAAGAAGGAATTGCTTGAATATTAAATCCATACTGGTGAGTTCATACTTTCCACATTTGCATTACAAAGGAAAGTGAATAGTCATGGCAGCCCCGTTAATCAAGGTGTCATGGAAATGAAAGTGGGTATTTTTTTCCTTCAAAATCAATGGCTATAATGCTTTAGGTAAGTGCTACCAATTTGGAGCAGAGTAGAAGATTTAATTCATTTATCTTGCATTCTATACTCATATTTATACATTCCAACTTAATGTTGATATTAACTGAGAGCAAGTCTTTACTAAGTGGAGTTCATCTTACAGTCATAGATAACCTATCAGTTTCTTTCCTGAAGGATTGATTCCCAGCCAGTTTGCTCCTCTCTAAGGGACTACCACGAACTTCTAATGAATTAAATCTTCGTTTTATGTTGTTTCTCTAAGCTGTCAACATCTTTTGGAATTGCAATTCTAATTTTTCAGTCTTGATTATTTTCCTTTCAAATACAGAATGTAAGTGTATTTACATAGAATGTATTACATGTAAATATATTAACATTCTATGTCAATATGTTTTCATATGTAATAAGAACATCCTCTTGTATTATATTCATCTGTGAGATAGGAAGTAGGTGCAAGCCCAAATCAAGCCTCCACAGAGTCCCATTGAATAAGTCTATCCATTGTTTTAGTGAAACATTAATGACTTTTCACTGAATGTGGTAGTACTGAAAGTGTTCTTGTGTTAAAAGATTTGCATTATGTTCCTGTTGCTTTAATTTATTTATGAGAATGTCACAGGAAATAACTTCAGAAACCTTACCAAAATTCGTAAAACCTGTTATCCCATCAGGTCACAGGACCACAGCATGGCTGAGCCCAGCCAGTGCCTATGGAGATCGACCAGTCCTACCCTTGCTCAGAGCAAGGTCAGCCACAGTAGGCTGCGCAGGAGTGTGTCCAGGCGAGTCTGAATGTATCCAAGGACAGACTCCACAACTTCTCTGGGTAACCTGTGCCAGTGTTTGATGACCCGCACAAAGAAAAAAGTGTCTTCTCATACTTAAGCAGAATTTCATGTGTTTCAGCTTGTGCCCACTGCCTCTTGTCTTGCCAGGGGGCACCGCAGAGAAGAGTCTGGCTCCACCATCATTGTGGTTTTGTATACACATCTAAGATCCTCCTGAGCCTTCTCTTCTCCAGGCTAAACACTCCCAGCTCTCTCAGAATCTTGTGTAAGAAGACTAGCTTCATCTGGCTTTTTTTTTTTTTTTCTTTTAAACTAAATCTACTTCTGCTGTAACTCATCTCAGTGTTGCTTGTTTCATTTCCCTACTAATAGCTTATTTACTCTAGAATGTTTCCAGGTATTCTAATTAAGTTAATTGCCTAAGTTCTGTCTCCTTTTAAAGAAAGATAGCATATTTGCTTTTTCCTGGTCTTGTTCATTCCCTAGGAGATTTCAGACTGACTCTCTGGTGATTTTACCAGTTTAATAGACCATTTTTAGTCTTCTAAGGTTAAACTATTGTTCTTGAAATTATTTCAAAGTATCTGAGTGTTTTAAATATTCTTTTATCTGTCCCTTTCCTCCCACTGGTTGAGGTCTTCTCTTTTTTGCTTACCTACAGTGATTAATGGGAATAATGGGACTAACAATAAATATGTGTTTTTAATTACTTGTGAGTTCTATTATTTTGGAATATGAGGCTAGTAGAGCCATGTTCTGCCAAAGCTGAACACTTAATGAATAAGGCATACATTAGTAGTGACAATTACTGCTAGTGATAGAACTCTCTGATGCATTTTTTTCTACTTCTTAGAAAGAAAGGAAAGGACGAGAGCACTTGGGCAGTACAGAAATGTGCAAAGCACTAATTGAGACCAATTCATCTCTGAATGCTCCGCTGGTGGGATGATTTAGCATGGTTATGCTCAGTTGCATTCTTTTGTTCTTTTCTGTAATGAATTTTAAAGAGACCTGGTTAAGCCAAAGGGGAAGTAGGAAAAACCTTTTCAAACCAGGAAAGTGCAAAACATATGAAAAAGAATCCAAATGGATTATAAATCAATTTCAAGTCCTCTGTGAGGAGTTGCTCACTAGGAAAAGAACAAAAGATCTCTCCAAAAGAAGAATTCACTGAGACTGGAAACTGCCTTCCTTGTTCATGGCAGTAGATCACAAAGGCAGAGACAAGAAGGGCCTTGCTGAATGGCCGAAGCAAAAAGGAGGGATTCTGTATATCATCACAGGACTTTGCCCCAGCAGCACAGAAAGGAATACTAAAGGTTTATTTTTAACAATTTGGTAGAAGTGCAAATACCTAATATAACAGTACTTAATAACTTTCAGAGAAGATTTCTCTTGTTTCTTATCAGCTGAGTCTTTGTTTGATAAAGGCTTTATATGCAAGAAAGCTGAATGAGCTGCCTTAGCACAAGCTGATAAAATAGGCTTTAGAAACCACAACTTAATTTCTGAATTGCTACGCTAAAGTGTAGTGTAAACAATAACAGCACTTGGACTCCTTCCAGGTTTTTAATATCAATCTTCTAAAGACTTTACCGTATTTCATGCCTGATGAAGATAGAAGTTCTTTCCATCTTGCAGAGTGAGAAAAAAAGATAATAAAATAAAACCTCTCTTTATTCATTGTAAGAATACAATCTAGTCCTTTCTTCGTAAAATTGAATACTTTAGATTTGTTGAGTGTTACTTCTCAGACAGCTCATCACAGAGCTCCTCTCAGAAATGCAGTGAGCAATATGACTAACAACCAGCAAACACTCTCCATCCTTTTACCCTCTTCTGCTGAAGAGAAGTGTAAGTGCAGGGGTACCATGCATTTAGATCCACATTTTATTTAGAATGCAGCATGATAAGAGTTTTGATTGCCCTTACTTTCCAAAGCAAACTCTTTCCATAGGCTGGAAACTTCCTATCTCCCTCTGCCATTCCTCTTTGCACCAGCCCATGGACCTCAGTTTCCTCCTTCTCTGTATCAGGTGCTTCAGAGTACAAACTGCATTGTCTGAGGAATCTGATCATTCAAAAAATTTGTAGTAAGGCACACGGGTAAATATAAACAAAAGCCAACAACCCCTATGCATCAACAGATCGTATAGGAATAGAAAATTTGGCAATCCACAAACTGAAAATTTTCATACAGTATTTGCTGTCCTTGAAAATTTTTACTTTTCTTTTTTTTTAAAAAAATTGGTTTATTTGGTGAGATGCATCTTGACAAAACTTCATATTTCCTCTGGATTTTTAATGTAATTTGTAATGTTTTATGAGACAAACCTAACAATTCCTATCCCATCTCAAATGTCACCTGTGTATTATATTGCACTTTCTTAAGTATTAAGCATGTTTTTCACATCAGGATCTCAGAGCTTCTCCATCAATCGTGTGCTGTGCAATAATTGCAACTCTTGAAAGTTACAAGTTTGCTTTGTCAGAGTATGATTTACCAGTATGGAGGGATATAAAGATTAAATGCAGTCTTATACCTGAGGACTTCAAACTCTTTGCAGACATGTAACAAAGTTTCAGTTATACTTTTTGCATGTGTACAGGTAACTGAAGTCATCTCACAATGACATCACAGTGGCACAGAAGTACTGATGCATACAAACTGAATGTCAAATGGAGACAGAAAGAACAGATTGTAATAAACAGTTAATTTGAAAACAAGATGAATGTTTTAAATCATTCTTTGCTATAGGAATGCTCCCATAAGATAAATTATACAAAGTAACTAGTCTGGAAATGGTTCAAAATAACTACTTCTCATGGTCTTATATTCCTAAATTATAGAATTAATTGATGAAATAGGCTGCATATTTTCTTTTGAGTCTTAATTCTGAATGTTAGATCACATTTATCAGTCACTCATCAGAATGGTTTTAATCCTTAGATTGAGGCACTGAAGAGAGTAAGATAGGGCAGCTCAAGATAAAGATATGGGATCATAAACCCAAATCTCCTAGGAAATGATTTCTCACCTTTGTATAGAAAGGCTCGAGAAGAAATAAAATGTAAGCGCAAACTGTATTTCTGACACTGAAAAGGTTTATCATGTTGTACTGCTAACTTGCCTTCAAGGACATCGAAGTCAGATATGGTGATCTCTGTGTTAGTGAAGGTTTGGTTTAGCAGTGTCACAGATCATCTGAGCAAAGAATAAGCTGCAAGGAGTTGAAGAATACTGAAGTATGACTCTTGTTGTCAGAAACCTATTATTTCCATTTTTGAAACCTATGTGTCTGTCTCAGTTTTGTACTTCTGTCATCTCTAGGTAATCCCAAATTGTCCACACAAAGCTGTAGATTTGTTGCTGGTATAGCAGCAAAATGCATAGAATTCCTAGTAAGAGACTGACGTATTATTCTGTTCTTTTAATAGGCCACCTGTGTTAATTTAGAGCTGAGGACAGTGGTTTCTGTGCCACATTTAATGCTGAAATTCAAGGCAACACAGTTTGATCAAATAATTGTTTAAGCCTTTTATGTTTCCAGTATTGGCTGCTATCTTGGGAATATGGATAGTTTAAGAGCATTTGGATCTTGCAGCTGTGGGAGTCAATGAACTAGAAAGTTTAGCATGGCATGATAGTTTAGTCCTAAAAGTGCTGATCAGGTAATTTTGTGTCTCTGTGCGTTTGTGTGTGTCTCTCTGTGTGGGGAAATTTCCTCCCCTGGATTTGCAGGGATTCCTAGATTTGGCTAAGCATCTAGAAGGTGGACTAAAGGTAAATAAATGAATAAATAAATAAATATAAAATAAAATAAAAATGTTATTTTAAGACAGTTGTGATTAGGTTTCTCAGTGAGAAATTATGAATTTCATTGGATTTCATTAATCCCACTTAAAATCGAGGGTCTAGGATACATGTTAGGACTGAGTAACCAACCTGTCTGTTATGATGCAAAAGTGCCCTTTGAAGTGAGACATGAAGTTATTTGAGACGGCAAACTTAACTTGCCTGGGGACAGACCCAGGAGCATCTTTCCATCAGGTATCATGAAGCTAGAGCTTAGTAAACTATATAAAAATAATGACAATATTTGTTTGAAAGCTGATCCCAAAGTAATCTTAAAACAGATCTCAAGGAAAATTCATATACTAGCTGTTGGCTTTCTCAGTAGTGAAAATTCACAGTGACCTTTGCAGAACACCAGTGAAGCTAGTGGAAGCCTATGGTTGGAATTAGGGTTTAATAAAGTGGAACTGTAAACTGACAGCAACAGTGCTGTGGGAAAGCAGATCACAGAAGGAAATTCCTTATCAGAAAAAGATGAATAATGTCCCAAATGTTGTTACTGAGGCTCATGATTTACCTTTAGCGATGAGAAGTTTTTTACACTAAAAATAAACTTTTAAGAAGTGGACCCCAAAAGTTAAAACACTAGTGGTTTCGTTCTTCCCTGTCCATGATAGGAATACCATTTGATTATAATTTTTTCTAGGAATATGGTAAGCATTATGATGTAGATAAACAGAAGCTATGGAAACACAGTGACAGCATACTAGTAGACATCCCCAAGCTACATTTAGGACCATGATTATTAGGTATTTCAAACATAAAATGAGCAACAGAATTCTCTAGGCTGTTACTGAGTTCACCCTAAACCAGGAATTAAGATTAGGGTTTTATAAACTAGGATCTATAAAAAGCCAAGAACAACAAATTTCAGACAAGGCCAAAAATGAGTTCAGAATAGGGGGAGTTTGGTATTTCAGTGAAAATTTAGCTGTCCACTAAACTGAGGTTAAGGATAAATAAACCAGAAGCTGTGGCTGTGCAATAACGTCATAGAAAAGAGATAAAAAAATAGTGAGACATTTGGCATAAGGCATCTCAATAATAAAGTCATAAAATTCCTTGGACTGACAGTGAATGCTCGGTAGTGAAGCAAAACCAGAAGAAAGTGGGGGAAAACCATTTTTAGATTTTTCACTGAAAAGTAGAAATTATTTAAATGTGTCTAGAGTCTTGTGGACATTTAGAGTTCGGGTTCAGTTAGGGTTTAAGTTGATTAAATTAGAAAATTAAGGCATGATAGTAAGAAGGTCTTTGAAAAGATTACCCTAGAGAAAATAGGATTTTAGTCATATGGGTTCTCAGTGACAAAAAAAGGAAAATGGTATAAGGTATTTCTGAGCCTGAGGGAAGCCCAGATTTAGTGAGAGACTGCAAGTCTGCAACTAAGAGGAGAGTTTAGACTATCAATGCTGTAAGAAGGAGAGGAATTCCTGAAGCAACAAAAACATGACCACAGAAGGCTGAAAAAATTAGGACAAGATTAGGAGTGGCACTGTAAATGTATCCCAGAAGAAGCGTGAAAAGTTGTCACACGGTTTCTCAGGAATAAAATGAGAAATGACAATCTGAGGAACATTGTGTTCTTGTCCTGGTTTCAGCTGGTATAGAGTTAATTTTCTTACTAGCAGCTGCTATAGTGCTGTGTTTTGGATTTAGGATGAGAATAATGTTGATATACCAATATTTTAGTTGTTGCTAAGCAGTTGAGGACTTTTCACCTTCTTATACTGACCTGCCAACAAGAAGGTGAGGGGCACCCAAGAAGCTGGGAGGGGACACAGGTGGGACAGCTGACCCCAACTGACCAAAGCGATATTTCATGCTGTACGTTGTCATGCTCAGTATATAAAGCTGGTGGAAGAAGAAGGAAGAGAGAGATGTTTGGAGTGATGGCATTTGTCTTCCCAAGTAATGATTATGCATGATGGAGCCCTGCTTTCTTGGAGATGTCTTAACACCTGCCTGCCAATGGGAAGCAGTGAATGAATTCCTTGGTTTGCTTTGCTTGTGTGTGTGGCTTTTGCTCTACCTGTGAAACTGTCTTTATCTCAACCCATGAACTTTCTCACTTTTATTCTTCTGACTCTCTCCCCTGTCCTGCTGTGGAGGGAGTGAGCGAGCAACTATGTGGTGTTTATTTGCCAGATGGGGTTAAACCATAACAGTGCTAAACCAAAGGTAAAGGCTGCGGGACTAGGGCTAGTTTATCTAGAAGCGATCACTTCAGTGGCACCTAACAGCGACCCTGTTACTGATGGGAGGGGATCAAGGAGACGCAGCTAGGGTGTTCACAGTGGTGCATGGCGAGAGGGCAAGAGGCAGTGGGCAGAAGTTGAAACACAAGACATTCAGGCTGGAGATGAGGAAAAAACACCCATGATGAGGATAATTAAGCAGTGGAATGGGCAGCCCGCAGAGATTGAAATCTCTGTCCTTGGAGGTTTCCAGACCTGTCTGGATAAAGCTCTGCGCAACCTGGCCAGAGTGCACTTTGACCCTGCTTTGGGAGGGGGTCTGGATAAAGATCTCCCAGGTCTGCTCCAGCCTGTATGGCCCAGTGAGTCTAGATGTTTCACAAGGTATCAGTAAGCACAGTCTGAGGCTTTTGTTACATCCTAGTAAATGAGAAACTCATTACATTTCAGTAAATGAGAGAGACAAATGTAGCATTTGAAACTAGATTTCAAATTAGGTTTAAGATGGTAGTGATTAAATTTCTGTCTTGGCATGTGTTTCATATGATTGAACTTTGAGTGAGCCCAAGTTAAGCATTGGTAAACGAGAAGCTCTGGAGTGACAGTAAGTGTGTCGTTGGTCATTAGGTTTCTTAGTAAAAAAAATTAAGGCCATCACTGCTCTGAGTATATTGATCGAGTGAAGCCTTTGCCTAGTGCTAGATTTTGGGATGTGTATTCTACAGTGTGACAGTATCAGCAGAATTAGAATGCATGTCACAAAATAAATTCAGAACAGGAACCATTTGGTTTCTCAGTGTGAAAATTAGGAGTGATGTTCCACATAATACCAATGAACCTGATTTAATCTTGGGATTATGGCTGGGGTTTAGTAGACTCTCTAGAGTCTACTAAAATCTGTCTGTAAAAATGACAGTTTAAACCAGAGACCAAAAGTAAGCAAAGCACAATAGCTGATAGTATTTTCATGGGTGAAGCAGGAATTGTTATTCCCTGTTACTACTGCGCATTGTGTAAGGTTATGGTTCACCTTTACTGTAGTAGATGTGACTGTCACTGAGAGTGTGAACTCAGTTCCGTTGTCTAAACAAAGGTATCTATCATCACTTGCAATACTCTAAGTCCTGCTTCTTGGCCTTCAGCTGCCACTCCAGAAGGATGCAGTGAACAAGATCACAACTCAAATGTATGTTATAGGTTATATCTGCCAGTCAGCAGTAGTTGTGATCATACAGCTAGAGCTGGCTTTGTGTTTAGGGCTCAATAAAACAGACCATGTGGAACAACAGTAAGAGTGCCACTGGCCTCTTTACCAAAGGTCTTAAGAACGTTAACCATTAAGGCTCAAAAGGAGGTTGTGAGTTGGGCTTCTGTAGGGTTTTGCTGCACATTGACTAACCTAGTGCTAAGGTTTCGTAAGTTTGAAGATAACAGATTCTAAGACTTCCACTGACAATCAAATCCCAAAGTGGACTTGGAACAGCAGCGATTCGTTTTCAAGTTTGGCTGTTGTACAACCCAGGAGAGTATTCAGGATAAGGATAGAGTCTGTGTTAGGGTTTAATAAAACTATCACATTGAATTACAGTAATTTTTCAGCCTGCTGCCATAGTAATTTGATAAATCATGACGTTTTATTTCCCTGTGGGTATTTCTGGTCATGTGCTGGTAACACTGTTCAGAGGTGTAGGACAGATAGAGGGCTGGGCTGAAAATCATGGTTTACATTGGTAGAGGCTGAACAGAGAGGGGAATCTCCTTTTGTTCTTCACTCCAGATTTGCCTGTATTTCCCTCCTCCTCTCACCACTCCTTTTCCTGCTTGTAGCTGAATCACACAAGGCCATGAGCAGAGAAGGAAGAGAAAGAGCTATGCTTCTTTCATCAAGGTGGCAGTAAGGGACTGTCTAGAGAGAAATGAGATGCCTAAATTTGACTTAAAGATGTGGTGGCTGTTCTACATTAGCTTCAAGCCTAGTGCTGGAAATAAGACTGTGCTTGGTCCAATAGCTATCAATAAGTAGGTTTATTATTAGATCTAACAAAGGCCATAGAACTCAATTAAGTCAGGTGCCACATAGCTAAGATTAGTACAGAGGCAGAGACAGAAAAAGGAGTATATTTGACATAGTCATGCCAAGAATTTTTTAATTTTGGTGAGAAGAAGCAGGGCTGAGATACCTACCCATCTAATGCTAGAGCTGTTAGGAAGCTCAGGACTCAGGCTAGCAGGGAACAATGACCTAGCAATACTGCCAATCAAGAAAGGACAGGTGGACTCAGATCAGAGCTGAACTTGAACAGTCTTACGCTGCTACAGTCAGGAAACATTACAGCTCTTGTTGAGGTTGGGGTTAAGATATGAGTTTAGCCTAGCAGTAGTCAGTGAACTGGATTTATTGCGTTATCCAACTTCTCTTACTGAGTTAAAGTTAGGGAGGTATTCATGATTGGTCTCCTGGATAAACTCAGGGGCTACCTAGTATCATTGAGTTTAAATGGATGGCAAAACTGGTGTGACTAAAATTCAGTGCATTATGCTCATTAACAGGTCTGGCAGAGGGAATAGGGACTGTGCAAAGCTCAGAACTCAGAACTCAAGGAACAAAGGCAGGTTTATTGCTGTGTACTCAACTGTCAGTCAAACTTGATAGGGTTCCTGCTTTTACAGGCTATATGATTAAGATGTTTTTCTGGGTCAGTAAGTATTACTGGACTAAACAGGGCTGATGTTCTGGGTTTGGGAGATGGCAGGTTTACTGGCAAACACTGGGTTTCATCATGATGTGGCATGTCTAGGTTCAACTTCTATGTGTTTATCTACTTAGCTTATGGAGCAAGGTGGAAGATGTTGCTGTCGTGCAATGCATGCTGCTGCTGTAGTGTTTTTTTGGTAAAAAGGTGTAGTGAGGATGAGAAGGAAAGGAACAGGCTTGGACCAGGAATTACTCACTATATGCAAGACTGGAACATCTGTTGGTGTTTTCCTTGATGGCTGATTCTGCTGATCACCTTCAGTGAGAAAAGTGCTAGAAAGAACAATTATCTTTGTAATCCCAACCCGATTGCCTGATCAGCCTTTTAATGCAATATGCATAACAATTTTCCACTCCACATCAGAGGAGAAGTTTTGCTTGCTGCTCTTAATGATGTGACAAGACTATCCTACGAGTGGCAAAGGTTTAGAGCACACTAAAAGCCCGTCCATCAAGGAGCTAATAAAAAGCACCCAGCTGCTCTGGTAGGAAGAACTGGAGTGCAGGAGGAGGAAGCACTGTTGCCCAGAATGCTCTTCAGGAAACAACCTACAGGCACACGTAATTAAAACTCTCTCTGTTGAGCTCCTAACTGCAAGGCTTCAGTAAGAGAGCATCAGGATGAGGCAAGGCTAGAACCTTTTCAACAGAAGTTGTATAGTCTTTGGCAGGAAAAGTTGGCATAGTGAAGAAGCAACACAGCAGCAACAAACCATCATATTGTCTAAGTGGCACTGTGAATTATACTGCAAAAAAACTTTGTCTACTCATATACTCTTCTATGCACTCTCCTAAGCCATACCCCTAGTACCACATGGTCCTCAGGCTGTCCTCAGGCATGACGATGTGATGATGAATGGCTATTCTTCTTCCCCAAAGCCTCAGGATGGATGTTGCATTCCTGTGTGGTGTCTCAGAAGATGGGGGATGCTTATGTGAGTAGCAAGGTTTCACTAGACGTACTGCAGTACTGCTAGATGCGATTTCAATAATATGTATTGTAAAAAACAGAAGAAGCTCTAGTGTAAGAACTACTGAAGTGAAAGATACACCATATTTTCTTTTCATAGTTGCCAGTCAAAGACATGTCCCTTAAATAAAGAAAAATAATTCAGAAAAAGTTATTGAGAAAGAAAAAGTAACCTTTGTAAGACTTTGTGGAAATGTATGTAAGACTAACTCCAAAAAGGTTAGTTATAATCAAGATCATGTGTTTTATAAGCAAAATGAATACAGAAGATCTTTCAGTATTTTGAGGAGAAATGACCTTCAGACTTAATCAATGTGATCGGAAGCAAAACCAGCACTGATTTACTATTGCTTTAAAAAGTTAAACTATTTTTCAGAAGTAATTCGAAACTGCTGTCATGAAATCAGAAAGGGATGCAGGACAGCAAATTAGCCAAATAACAACAGGGTCAGAAAAGATTAATATGAACACCCGGTAGGTGGGATAGGTGTTTATCTCCAGTAGTTTGTGATGTCTTCCTTGTATTCAACGCAGTGCCCAAGATAGCAGACTGGTAAATACATACATTCTACTTGGTAGAAACCCAGCTAGATGGCTTTCTCCCACTGCTGCAGAAAATTAAATTCTGTAGTTACAGATTTCCAATGCTCATAAGGAAAACAAAAAGACAAAAAAACCCTTTGGAGACCTGGTTATGATTAGTAGGGTCATATGATAAATCATGCATATGTTTTTTAGGATTACTTAGGAGAAAGAGATAAGCAGAGAGATTCTGGAACATCGCAGTGAACAAGATCACAAATTCCCAGTAGAAACATTTAGGTCACAAAATGAAAACCAAACAACCTTTTCAGACTTGAGGACTTTGCTTGGATCTTTGGTAGTATAGCACATTGGCAATAAGTCAAACTTTTCTGGAAATGATAAATTCAACATATGTTACAGATACTCTGTTTTGTCTTTTATAGTTTAAGCAAGGGCTTGCTGATTTCACTGATGCGGCAAAAAATAGGTTGTGCTAAGAATGACATACTTTGTGTGATTCTACTAGGGGCAAAGCAAAAGCATTCTGAGGAAGCCTGGAGTTATGGCACTTTTTGTATTGCGGAGATATGCCTGAAAGGAAAAGAATAACAGCTAGTATATTAATGCAATTTGCTCTTGCACATTTGATGGACTCCAGAGGATAAGACCACATTGCTTTCTTTGGCTAAGTGAATGGGTAAGCAAAATAAATAATTTCTTAAATCTATACCAGAATAATTAAAATAATTAAAAATAACTTCAGAGACTTCCATCTTCTTGGTGGAACAGTTGTCTTTTTGTCATAAAATAATTTTAAAGATAAGGCTCTAGTCCATTCTCCAACTCAAGGGAGATCAGTGAGATATTTTTCATTCCTTGGAGATTTTCATGCAGTGAATCTAGAAGATATATCATGATGGAGATTCTACAACCATCACTTGCAGTGACTCCCAGTGCTGTCTTATATTTACTGTAAGAAAACTTTCTCTTTCTCCCTAGAGTTATTCTTGAGTTTCACTACTTGGATGAGAAAAATAGTAGCCCTTTTCTGTTCTTTCTTCATCCTGTTCTTTAAACTTTTATCATGCATGAAATATAAAATGTATACACGCGTGTGTGTTTGTGTGTATAAATATGTAAGTATGAAGCTATGTATGTATGTATGCATGTATCTATCTATCTATCTATCTATCCATAGGTAGTTTAACATTTTTTTTTTTTTTTTCCCAAAACGAAGGACCCAGAACTGGTCACAGAAGTCTAACTGAGGCCCTACAACTGCTTAGCATTACTTGACATGTGTTGTGAGTTTATTATGCACAGCTTGAGCACCCTCAGTGTTGTTAGGAAGGAAAGGGACCTCCTAAATATCATTTGAGTGCTATATGTAAAGTTACCACAAAATTTCTTCCAGTTGGCAATAAACACTTAAAGTTCTATTGCAATCGTCTGTAATGACCACAGTTATTTTGGCAACAGTGGTACCTGAAACAGCATTGTTGTTTAAGAAAGAATTGCTTAAAGAAAGAAACTTCAACCAATGAAAAAACTCAAATTTATAGTCTTGAGGAACAGAACTGTACTATAAACATAGAAGGAGCTTATTGTGGGCAAGCTTCCACACATTATTACTTTAAAATATCTACTTTATTAAGGCATGTGCGCATCAGTGTCAAATGTTCCTTGACCTGGGTTTACTAGAAAGCTGTGATCTGTAATACATTTCACCACGTGGCGTCTACCTTAGCACAAAAGCGCTGTGTGTGTGTGTGTGTGTGTACATAGGCATTGTGTGTAAGACAGTGCATCTGTTCAGTTTGTGCACATTCAAACGTTACAGGAGTGGAAGTTGATTTTGAGTTGGAAAAAATTAAGAGCTCAGGTTTTGTTTTGGGGAAGGTGCAGAGTGAGACAAAGAAAAGGGAAATGTTATACCCCATTTATTTTCATTAGAGTAAGATCAGGAAAAGTAGAAATAGATGAAAAGCTGCTTACAGAGATTGATGAGATGTTACTCTAGCAGTAAAAATGCCCTACATGTACTAAGTGTGTAGTAAGCAACTGTATTTTAGCAGGCAATGGAAATTGTTTCTCAACAAAAAAGGAGGAAATTTGCAAGAATTTTTGGATTTCAGCTCAGTGAAAGCAATAGATCAAAACTGGCTGCTGTGATTTCAGGAAGCTTGCGCAAATGGCTACTAGACATACAAAGATCTTCTGTGTAATTGCTTTACCTGTAACTTACAAGGTCAGTGTTAGGCGGTTCACTGTGGGTGCACAACAACCACATTGTCTTTAGGGCATGCTGGATGGGTGGCACTGGAGGGACAGGCTTCCTCTGCACAGTCTCAGCGAGGCCAGCGCATCCAGGATGTGTCAGACTCTCCTTACTGTGAAGGTTACATGTGCTCGTGCACTGCATGTTTATACGGACGGGTGCAGCAGCACATCCAGGCTGATCACATCCACTGGATGCACTCCACACAGCACTTTCACTCTTGTTTTCATCTGGGATTTCATCAGCAGAAATTTCAGACATGTTTTCATGACAGGATCATCTGGGAGAAAGAAAGGAAAAAAACACCCTCAAGAGGTGCTCCAGCATGCCTTATGAAAGACGGAGTTAATTGCTATGGGGGTTAGGGCAGCAGAGAAATGATGAGTTCACTAACAAGGCCCTGGCTTGAGTCCTGGCATCACCATCCTGAGACAAAAATGAGGTGCTCTTAGAAACACATGAATAACTGTCTTGGAGAAGGGGAACAGTCTTATTAGTTTACCAGCATAAAATTTAGAAATCTGAGCATGTTTTGAACCCCCATGATATTTTTAGGTTTCCTGATCTTCTATGATGGATTGATATCTATTGCATTTTAACACTGCTTGATTCATGTTGAGCTTTGAACTGATATCCTAGATGAAAACCTTCTAGAGGTAATTGTAAGTGGTTTTATTTATCTAACCCTTGATGGAAGTCTTTAATAAAAAAAAAGCAACAAGATAGTATTTATATTCAAACTGTGAAGTACATATCTTTCTGATTCAAGACAAAAGGTGATCGTAGTCATCATGTATGAAAAGTCTACATCATTCCTTCCTAGTGTGATCTTTAAGTCTCTCATGATAGCATTTCATAAAGTATTATATGTTTCATAAATTATGAGACAACATTTCTATGAGATTGTTAAGTCTTACCCCTACTGAGAATTTTCTTGTAATACCCATTGTAATTAAAAGCATTCAAATTGTGTACACTTAGTTATATTTTTACTATATTTACAGTCCTCCAGCTAACTTATATAGTGCAATGAAAGAATGTGAACTGCCTCTCTGAGTGTTTTATTATGGAGAGGATAATGTAGCTGGATTCTGCTAATAATTGTAAAAAATATAAGATGCATATTCAATACACATCAGTGTGGATATTGACCCGGAATTTCCCTGAAACAGTAACATAGAATGATTTAAAATATTCTAATTAAAATAATACAAAGAACACAAGTTCTCTAAATACTGCTGCCTTAATCATGTAGTAACATATAATTATAATGTATTAGCTGGTGGTGACCCTTCAGCAGGTTTTACTTTATTGAAATCAATTTCAAACCCTCCTTAAATTCTCCTTTTTTTTTTTTTTACCTATTTTTTTTTAGCTAATGTGGCCCTAGTGTACGCTTAAGGTGATATAAATTTAGCTTCAAGGATGAAAACCTGTTTTCCTCAGTAATTGTATGTGGTTTTGTATAAATGACTAGAAAATTCAGTCTTAATTTTCTGAACCTCCAGCCTAAACAAACGGAGATTCTTGTTTGTGACAGGCTGGTTCAGGTTAACCTGGATTATTTTGCACAGGAGCAGACTATGAGCATTCAAAATGTACGTTGCAGTGATTCAGATGAAGGGAGGTAAGATCCAGCTAAAGGATAAAATCAATTTTACATCGTTACAGCTTTTTCTGAAGTGATCACATGATGATCTAAGTGCTGAGTTTTATTTTTGTAGTTCTATTCTTCTTGAAAATCCCAGAGGCTTTTACAAGCATAAAGGACTTAAGTGTATGTACTATGCATATTACAGCATGGAGATCTCTTTAGCATTCTATGAAATACAACAGCTGTTTCATGGTGCAGTATTTCTTAAAAAGTATTTTGCCAAGGACCTGTTTGTAATGCAAGCCATAATATACATGTCCTATAAAAGGTAGGAACTGCTTGAGCCCCTTATATTGACACCTTAGTTATTAATGAAGCATTTACATATATGTAGTCATAGGGGTATGATTAACATCACCTCTGCAGGAGCAGACAGAAGCTTTTCAGATGTTTTCAGCATCTTTAATAAGATGTCCAAGAAACGAGATGTCTGGATTCCGTGTGAACCTCAATTTAAGAAAACTCTACCTTACAAAACTCACTTTCCTGATAAAGTCTATGGATTATGCTGAGCAAGTGACACTGCTACTTTTGGTGTTGGAGCAGTGATATTGTAGAGGGAGACAAGAGAGAGCAGAATTCGGGGAATGTTAAACCTGTGGTACAACCCAAGTCATGAGCCCTGGCATGGCTTTTATGTCGCTGAGTAAACCCTGATGGCAGGGCTGCACAGGACTGCCTAGCCCGCACTGTGAAATGCTTGTTTGACTTATCAGTGAGAATAGGTGTGCAGTCCAACACTCAAGACTGAACATCTGGTTATTTTTCTCTTTTCTGTTTTTAATAGACATCCAATCTGTCCCCGGGAACCAGAGACTCAAAGTGAGTTAACTCGCCCCAGGTATGTGCACCCCTGACGAGGTCTTAGGAAAGAGGAGAGGCTGAGCTGCTCAAAGCGAAGCTCTGCATTTCTGTATCTGACTCCAGGGGCAGGTTCCCAACTTCAGCCCAACACCGGCATGCAGGAAAAGCTCTGCTTTGCCTCCAGAAAGCCTCTGTGCAGGGAAGAAGGATGGAACTGGTGGGGTCCAGCTTCAGATTTGGCTGCACAGCAGTGCCTTGTATTGATGAAATGCGTGCCTGAAGGGATACATCAGCAGAGCTTGTGGAAGCCCAGATTGGCACCTGGTCTTTGGGGTAAGCCTGCTCGCTGAAGCCAAGTGAGGAGGTGGAGATGTAACAATGGAGGCTGTTTTGCAGGTAACAGTGAGTAGGTGAAATGCATTACCAGGGACCAACACTGTGTCTTCCCTCTAAAAAACGTAGAGCTATTATTTAATACCAGCACTTTTCAGACAGGTTTCCGTTTTGCATTTAGTGTTACATGACAGAGGGAATATTATTTGATAACCACTGGAGATAGAATAAGATAAGAATCTCAGTGGTACTGTTGCTCAAGCTAATTTAGTTTTGGTTAGAGTAAATAGGATTTATCACATCAGAAAACACTGAAGGTGAGAGGCTGAGACGGATCAAAATATTTCACAGTGTGAAATAGCAGCTTGCAAACAAAACAGAATCATAGAACTGTAGAATCACAGAATACCCTGAGCTGGAAGGGACCCATGAAGATCATCGAGTCCAACTCCTGACTTCACACAGGGTAACCTAAAAGATAAACCATATATCTACAAGCATTGTCCAAACTATTCTTGAACACCTACAGGTTTGGGGCCATGACCACTTCTCTGGTGAGCTTGTTCCAGTGCTTGACCATCCTCTTGGTAAAGAACTTTTTCCTAATAGCTGATCTGCACTTTTCCTGACACAGCTTTAAGCTATTGCCTCCCATCCTATCACCAGACACCAGAAATGAGCGATCAGCATCACCCTCTCTGCTTCCTCTCATGAAGAAGTTGTAGACAGCAATGAGGCCACCCCTCAGCCGTCTTTTTAAGCAGGACAAATGTATTAACCTCAGCTACTCCTCAGAAGTCATGTCATTTAGTCCTTTCACTGCCTTTGTTGCCCTCCTTTGGACACGTTCTCATATTTCTATATCCTTCGTATATTGCGGAGCCCAAAACTGCACACAGTATTTGAGGTTAGGTCTCACTAATACTGAATATAATGGGACAATCACGTCTTTTGACCGGTTAGCTATATTGTACTTAATGCATGTCAGGATATGGTTGGCCCGTTTGGCTGCCAGGACATACTGTTGACTCATATTGAGCTTACCGTCAACAAAAAAACCCTCAGAATGCTTTCTGCAGGGCTGCACTCCAGCCTCTTATCCCTCAATCTATAAGACATGCAGTATTATATCATCCCAGGTGCGGAATCCGGCATTTGTCCTTGTTAAATTTCATCCAACTGGTCATTGTCCAGCACTTTAATCTTTCAAGATGTCTCTGTAAGACCTTTCTGCCCTCAAGGTAATCAATGGCTCCTCCTAATTTAGTATCATCAGCAGACTTACTTACTGTGCACTCAATACCTGTGTCCAGGTCACTGATGGAAACATTGAAGAGAACTGCCCCTAAAATTGAACCCTGGGGAACACCCTAGTGCCTAGTAGCCAGCCAGATATTACCCCATTACTAGAGTTCTTTGAACCAGACCCTTCAGCTGATCAAGACGATAGAATACGTAAAGTTGGAAGGGATCCTTGAAGTTCATCTAGATTTGTCTCTACTCAAGTCAAATCTAATTTAGGGCATGTTAAGGTTGCTCAGGACCTTTTACTGTCAAACATCTCAGAGGAGATTCCACAGTCTGTTTGGACTTGCAGGTGATACATAGTTACCTTATGTAACTTGAGATATCTTATTCATTAAGATAATAAAAGATGTGTATGGCATCCTGGCTGTGTTTCTTGCCTTTTATTTAATATTCACTGAGTTTCTTGCCTGCAAGTACCCAAAATCTTCTTGAAACGTACTTGTGGACCTTAGATACGTTGTGTGAAATTTTGTCCCAATAAGTAATCTGTCTCTTAGCATTTTTTTAGAATAATCCATACTTTTATTTTCTAAAAACTCTCTGTTTATTTTACTTTTTAAATTTTCATTCTTTATTCACGTAATCATCTCTTGCATACGTTTTATACTATGGTAGTATACAAATATGTGGTGTCCTATCTGTATTGCTGTATTCTTTAACTCATTTACTGCATGATTAAGTGGTTACATAAAACTGTTTTGTTGTTTTTTTTTTTTACTGGGATTAAACCATTGTCCTCCTGAACCAAGTTCCCTGAACTCTCATGGCTGTACAGAAGTGTCTAGGGAGAAAGTCTGGAC
This sequence comes from Charadrius vociferus, assembly GCF_000708025.1. NCBI lineage: Eukaryota > Metazoa > Chordata > Aves > Charadriiformes > Charadriidae > Charadrius > Charadrius vociferus. The sequence continues at coordinate 1,158,328 of NW_009649706.1, forward strand.
AGGAAAAGAAGAACTCACAGAGTCTGGTTTTCTTTTGGTTTATTTTCATTTGCTTTCTGTGGACCTTTGACTTCCCTGGACTTTCCCCTTGACCATAACAGATACATTCCTACCCCAACTGCACAGGGAATACATACTAAAATTTCATTCAAGTGAGGTTTAAATGCACTGTGGGACCTAGTGTGGGCTTGTTACACCAGACTGAGTTTTCCCCTATAAATGGGTTTATCTGAATTGCTTTTCTCACCCCAGACAAGTCTTTGCATCTCAAACCCAGTATGACTTGGCACAAGGGTGTTGCTCTGATTCATTGCCATAAAGGACTTGTTGACAGATGACTCCTGATGGAGTACAAATTGAAGACCACTGGGAAATCCCATGTTGCTGCAGCTAAGCTGTCTAATCTGAGATATAATGGATTGCCTTTCCACAGTATTGAGCAGCAGCAAAATTACCAGTGAACCTCACTGTTACGGTACTTCTGTTTTGATTACTTTTCTGTTTTGAAAATTTTCAAGAAAAGAGATAGATCCACCTTATGGCATAGATCCAACTTCCTTTTACTGATGTTACACTTTAAAATGATTATTTGTATCATATATGAGGTCCAGAGGAGGGCCACAAAAATGATCAGAGGGATGGAATACCTCTCCTGTGTGTACAGGCTGAGATACTTGGGGTTTTTCAGCCTGGAGAAGAGAAGACTTCAGGGAGATGTTATTGTGGCTTTTCAGTAGTTAAAGGGGGCTTATAAAAAAGATGGGGACAAACTTTTTAGCATGTCCTGTTGAAATAGGACAAGGGGTAATGGCTTTAAACTAAAAGAGGATAGATTTAGTCTAGATATAAGGAGGATTTTTTTTTACAATGAGGGTGGTGAAACACTGGCACAGATTTCCCAGAGAGGTGGTAAATGCCCCATCCCTGAAAACGTTCAGGGTCATGTTGGAAGGGACTCTGAACAATCTGCTCTAGTTGAAGGTGTCCCTGTTCACAGGAGGTTGGACTAGATGACCTTTAAATGTTCCTTCCAACACAAACTATTCTGTGATTCTATGATTCTATAATATGAAGAAAATGCACCACTGGCCCTCTTTCTCAAGCAACTTTTTGGGCAAGTTTTTCCTTTGTCTCCTATACAAGCCTACAGGCAATAACAGCAACAACATCTTTTCCTAGCAAGATTTGTCACTCATCCACTGTTTAAAGTAAAAGTATATTCAAACATATTTTTGCACAATTTTCTGACTGTTCATCGTACTCATTCTTCTCAGGTAGAATTCTGTCACTCAGTTCAGCATCCACCAAACATTTTTTTTCCTTTGGTCTTTCTTCATGTAAGACATCTAAAGAAGAAACACAGAACACCTCAAGATTTTCTAATAATAGAACAATTTTTTAGACTGGTTAAACATAGCACAGTAGGAGAGAGCATAGACTACTTTAATTTCTATAATCTTTGAAAAATATTCAGACACTTTGATGACGTGAAAAGAAGTAAATACTTAGGAAGAGATCTTCTCTATGACATGTATCTATAAACTCAGGAACTTTTGAACTAAAAAAAGACGCTTCTTGCCATATTTTTAAGCATTGACAGAGATTTTGGGTATTTGCATTTTTTTCACACCTGAGTAATTTCCAGAAGCAGAATTGAATACCTGTTCCTCAAAACCACATAATCTGGATGATATTAAATATTTCTACAGGAAGCGGTTGCAAATTAGAAGTTTGAAACAGCACATTTCTCCAAATAATTTGGAATGCACAGTGTACAATATACAACGTGCAATGTCTTTCTTTACACACTTTCTGAGGTATAGGCAATCATGACCAAAAATCTAGGCTCTGAAAAACTTCAATAGGAAATACTAGATGTACATGATTACATCACATAAAAGAAGTGAAAGTCTAAGAACCTTTGTCACGAGTAGCTGACTTAAACAGTCCTAAAATCTAGGTCTCAAATCTATTTTCAGTTAATCCCCCATTTGATCTATTTATGCTACTAGCTGTCAGCTAATTTCAATGATATTATAAAGTCATTTTTGTAGGTATTTGTTAGAGGATGTATGATTAATGAAATTCCCGCCACAACCTTCAAAACACTGGAGGCAGTAAAAAGATTACTTAAACCAAAGGAGTGTGCTGAGTAAAGAACACAATAGGATTGTAAACTCAGAGGAACTCTCAGGGGAAGGGGAAGGCACTCTGTTTACCATATTTATAATGGGCCCAATTCCAAGGAACAGGAGAACAAACTGCAAGCTGTCACTGCTAGAACGGATTAAAAAAGTTCCTTTTTGCAAATGTTAAGAACAGGAGGTAGGAGGTTTACAGGTCTCTTAGATTGCTAATAAATCAAAAAGCAAATGGCTGCACAGAACTTGTTAGACCTTGTTCTCTGCAGGTTGCAAAGGATTATTTTATCAATTTATATCTGTAGCTCAGTTAACTTTTGGAGAAGAGAAATTGAAAGATGAGGTATGAGTTCTGGAATTTCAGCTCAAATTGATGTAGGGTTACTTTGTAGAGAAATTCATACATTAGTGAAAACAGAAAGAGGTTCTTGAAACACTCTTGAGATCTGAGAGACAATTATAAAGTCTCCAAAAATATTTTTTTTAATGTTCTATTTAATAATAATATAAGTAGTTATAAGTATGACTTTGGAGTACAGTTTGTCAAAAGTCTCGTTCCGCTGGGAACAGCACTTTCTGTGTCAGGCTGCTGCTGCTGTTTTCTCAGCTCTGGGGTACAGCAAATAAACTGAAGGACAAGACAGAAGTCATGGTGTTTAAATGGCATATGTGGTTCCTGGGGAATTCTATGGAAACAGAAAATGTGAACAGCATGGACAGACAGGCACAGTTAGCTCATGCACCTTAGTCTGGAGATGTTTGTGAAAATCTGGATTTGTGCTTTCCACCTTGTTGCCTGGGCTGAATTAGGAGCTGGATTCCCTGCATGTGCTTCCCACAGAGAGAAAGCCTTCTGCTTGTATGTGAGAGTGTCTCAACAAGACATATCTGGAAAGGCTGCTTCTGAGTCCCAGAATGTTCCTGCTTGTGACAGCGTCCTGTTAATGTAGGGTAATTTAATAAAACCATTTTTGAAAGACAATGTTGACTTGTGTTTAGAGATATGCATATTATTTTAAATGCCAGGATCTAAATGAAATGAATTGGGCCACTTCTGTGTTATGTCCTTAATTACATTGTATCTTTCAAATATTTCTCAGATAGAGAAATATGGTCTAAAAATGCTGTAACACACACAGTAAAAATAAAAAAGAAAAACATGTTGGAAACAGACTTTTTTCCATGGGCCAAATTCCAAGTTAACTCACAACCCTAGCCAATACCACTGAAGTTAATGGGGTTGAAAAGGGCGTAAGTTAACTCAGACTTGGACTTGTATGTTTCCAGATTTGTCCCTCGAGACTTATCATAGAAGGAAATGATTTGATTTTTTAAAAAACAAATTCTGACAGCTTGAGGTAGAAGCTAATGCCTCTTTTTTTCTGCCAAAATTCATATAATTTGGGGTGGAAAAAATATACTTTATAGGCTATGATGAAACTAAGTGCTTACTGGATGTTATACTGAAATGGAATTGTATTCTCCAGATTGCTGTACAGTTAGCATAATGATATATAACTGCACATTTTTTCCTTGCTATGTATTTCCCTGCACTCTGGCTGTTACATAAACACCACATTTATTGCCTTACAATATGAAAATCTATGTACTCTGATTGTCTTCAATCATTGTTAGCCACCCAGAGGACAGGGACTTGTAAAACTGCTGCTCACTGACTAGATTGTGAATACGCAAATCTCCATACTCAAACTGTTAGTGTAGGTCTTGACCTAAATGTGTGAAGTACACTAAATATCTGGAGGTCCCTTTGAAGTCAGTGGTAACTACTTCCAAGCTCAGCACCTTTAAAAACCGTGTCATCTGGCCTGGCCAGTTCTTACGCTTGAGGTGTGAGTGACAGAAGTGTTTGCCAGCAACAAACATGTGGCTTCTGCTTCTCTCTTTTTTGACAAAAATAGAACAAAAACTCTGGACAAATATTAAAGGCATGGGGTGATGAGGAGAAGTTCATTTACAGCCATGAAATAATGGAAAAGTCATCTGTTTTTAAATGTATACAACAAAAGACTAATATTTCCCATAATATTATTATTTACTCAGTCTTTTCAGTCATTCCTATATACTGGCAAATCCTGTGTTACCAGAACAACAAGCCTGCGTAAGTGTAGACATTTATCCTTTTTAATCACTTTCTTGGCAGGAAGGAGGCTATCTGGCTATTTGTCGAAACTCATCTTGGTACCTTGGTTTTGGGGGAGGAGGATAGAAGAAGGGAGGACTGGGAAGCAAGGGAAGAAAGCACGGAGGACAGAAATTAGAATAGAAAGCCAGATAATGGCACTCAGAAGCAAAGTTTTAAAACCCTTTTATTCCCTTTGAGCAATCTGGGAGGCACTTCTGTTTGTTTGCACAGTCATTTTTTTTTTCACTTGAAATGTATATATTTAACTAAGCACTTCAATATAATGAGGGAAACTTGAGGGAAATGTTTTTTTTAACTCATTAACAGCCATATCTTTATCTTAACAAATACTTTCTCTAGCTTTTAGCCTCCAGACATATCAGGCCTATGGTCTATTACTGTTTTATAAACAGGAAGATCTCTTGAGTTATCATTTAAAAAAAAAAAAAGTAAGAACCGTAGCTGGTCAATAATGATTTCAGTGTCAAACTCTTCCAAAGTTTTGCATTAGATGTCAGTTTAACTATAGATTGCTGTGGAATAGCAGCTATGTACGTTTTTGTGAATAATGTAAGATCTGTATAATGTGTGTTTGAAGCTACTATACTGCTCTTTCAAGCACTTTTTCGTGCTTAAGGAGAGTGTTTTGATATTTCACATACACGTATGAAAATAGCATACTGTATTCTCATCATGGTGAGATGAATAACAGTTCAGGCTACTGAGATAATTGTCAGAAAAAAATACAGATGTCTTGATTAAAAAACAAAATCAAATGTGACACACTGTAGGTTGTCTTCCTGATTCTCCCATGGCCGAGACATATAATACTAGATATTTACTAAGACATAGTTTTATAAGGGTTTTTAATTGCCTCACATTGTTTCATATACACTTTTCTCAAAGAATTAAACCCTTGCAAGTATCTGTGTTCATGTTTAAGAACAACATGCTGCTAAAAATTCAGATTGTTAGGAGAGTAGATGTGGTATGACAATGATTTGTACAGTGTGTAGCAAGATGGTGCCTCAACTCTCACTGGGAAGCTGGGGAGTACAAAATAAGGTATTCAAAAAATAATGAGCTCCTCTGATTCTTTATTCTTCCCAGAATTTCTAGGGAAGTCACCACCAATTTTGAATGGGCAAGTGAACAGAAACTGTAACTATAAAGAGAGTCTTTTCAGCATGTTAGCTGTTCTTGTCCTCTCTGGGAATTAACACCAGAATGGTTTTAAAATTTAAAAGCACACTTTGCAGATGTCTGCATAAGTAGATGTATCACAGGGCCTTCAACAGATCTGTGCCCTTCCAGAGAAGCAGCTAGGATCCATGTAACATGCATTGGGACATTTAAAAAAAATGGTCTCATGCCTGTTTTAGCTGTTAGATCCAATATTCTCTTTTCTCTGCACCAACAGTGAGAAACTCTGATTCAAAATAAACATTTTTCAGGGATGGGAAAGAGACGAATTTTCTTACTTATCTTTATAAGTAATAAAGAGGTGAAAAGAATGATCTGAAATGTAATTTTTTCAGCTTTAATTAGAGCAGTTTCCTGGGATTCCACAAAGTACCTGTTGGCAAACCTGAAAATCAAAACCAAATCCATTCAGTGTAAACTGTGTACTTCAGTGTTTTCAATCTTGTGAGCCAAATTGTCCTTAAACAGACGGATCTAACTTTGATTTATGAGTGCTTATCTCAGGAAACAGAACTTGGCCATGCATTTGATGCCTGTGTGGGAGTGGGTGTGCAAGCATGTCTGTATATAAGTGCAGACGTTATTGAAAACCCTCCAGGGCTCATTGGGAAGAGAGGGTGAAGAAGGTTGGTTAGTTCTTTCTGTTGCTTGGCTTTTAACCTGTCCATCAGAAAAAAATTACAAGACAATACTTGATCGGTTCATTATAATTCATTGCAATGTATTCATTTATTGTAAATGACGGCAAAAGCAATTCCCATTCTAGTAAGAGCAACAATTTCTGTGTATTTGCTTCTTTATAATATTCCCAAATGGAAATAGGTATTTTTTCTGTGCTAACAGAAGTGGCTTAGTGACATCCTTGAAAAAAATGAGATAGTACATGTCCTTCCCTGTTAGGTGTGAAACCTCACTAACTAATGTACAACACAAAGTCTACTAGAATGCTTTCCAAACCACTGAGCTGTTTAATTTAAATAAGAAAGGTACATTTATAGGGCAGTGCATACTGAACTATGACCATATGCATTCCACTTGTATTTATTCTGCACATTTTGTGGGAACATGAGAGTTCCAGAGAGGAACTGAAACTGCAGATTAGATTATCTGATTTTGGTGCAATGAGGTTATCTTTGCAGGGCTTTGAGCAAGTCCAGTGATTTCTCCAGTTTCCCAAGCAAAACATCTGAGTACTAACAGTGTTCATAAAAAGTGCTGCCTCATCACAGCTGATGAACCTGATGCCCTATGTCATTGCTAATCATTACCATTATCTAGCTACAATCTTCATGGCTGAATCCAGCCTTCTGATGAGCTTTGCTGTTAATCTTTGATCTACTTTGAAACGGTTGACCACAGTCATAAACTTAACAACTCTGGCAATTGCTGCCAATGATTTTATAACACCTTGAAATGAAATAGACCATTTTTAATAACACCTTCTAATAATTGTGTTAATGTAACTGTTAAGCACATTGAATTTCAATATAACTTCAGTTCGATCTGATAATCTGAACAAGGTGCTGTTTGGAATGAATTTCTGATTGGTGGTTGGCTCACATTCCCAGAATATCCAATGAGCATTCTAGTAGAAGTATAATTTTAAACCCTCTTTGAACTTCTGTGATATCCAGGTTTATATTCTGTTCTTTCAGAAAATGTACACGTCATAGTTGATTCTACTTCTCTCTCATACCTTGCAATTATCTTGAATCTTTTGCCAATTATACTCAATCAGATGCTGTATTGACTGCAGAAGAGATTTCAAGATCTGGCTCAGAGCTATTTCTCATTATTATAATCAAAAGAGTATGTTTTATGATGAGCTTTGTGCTTGCAAACGGATTTTGGGAAAAAGGACTTCTCATTTGTAGACAAAATTCAGTCTCAAGGATTTTGTCTTTTAAAAAATCTGTTCACAAGTTGCCTCTGAATACATTTTGATTTTTCAAAATCTAAGATGTTCATTTTAAACTAAGATGTTCATCTTAATGACACTTGAGAATTTAATTTTCGTTATGTATTACTTGTGTGAAAAGTCCTCAGTGAATTACCCAAGTTACCTGTAGCTGCTCTGAAGTGGGAAACAAACTTTTACAAGAACCATGAAACATCCACACCCACATGCTGGGCATATTTAATTGCCACTCATAGCATTATTTTTTTGTTGTTTTTGTTCTAGCACTATATAACATTTTAGAAGTGGATTTTTTTTTCTTCCACCAGTATATAATAATTTAAAATTGGGTGCTTATGTAATTTACAAAGCAGAACAGACAAAGACAGAGGAATTGGATTAGCAGCATTTAACTCTGGCTGCATGACTTTTCAGCTTTTGCCTTCTTATAGTCATGCCAGCAAAGCTTTGCTCCTGCTCTCAGAAGACATGCAGAAGGCACTGTTATGTCAAAGAATCCAGTATGGGAGAAGATCTTGGGAAGATCATGTGTTTCATCTACTTAACCTACCTGACTGAACCTAGATCCATGCTATTCCTAATAGACATTTGGCCAGCATATTTTTAAAGATTCTTCATGTCAGAGACTTCACAACCTCTCAGGACAACTTCTCCTAATAATTCACTGTTCTTACAAATATAGGATCATTCCTTGCTTTATTTGGAACTATGCCAACCTACTTAATTTATACTTTTCTTGCAGGCTTTCTGTAGTCCTTCTATGTCTAGCTGCTTTCTTCTGCAGTTGTGTCATGTAGTTCTCAACACTTTTCAAGCACATAGTAGCAAAGTCCTAGCTGAGGCTTTGCTGAGTACACTGGAGGTAATTATTTACGTATCAACCTATGTTCTTGCTAAAGCCTCCCAGTGTAATACATGCTTTTGCTGAAGCACTTTGGCATGGCTTACTTCTACACAACTTCTGATCCACTGTTGTTCTAAAACTGTTTTCTCCATACTATCTAATCAGTTATTGCAGATCCTGCCTAAGTCTGTGCCAGGTAGTTAACTTAATGAATCATTAAGACTGTGCAATTCATGAAGCTACTCTCAATGAATTCATTATGGATAGCTTCATGAATTGGATTCTACTTTTCCAGACTAGTGCTCAAATTTAAATTCCATTCTACAGCATATCAGTACTATTATCTCTGAATTTACATTAGGTTTGCATGTCAAGGTTTTGGTAGTAGAGGTGCTACCAGGGTGGCTTCTGTGAGATGTTCCCCCATGTCCAACAGAGCCAATGCCAGCTGGCTCCAAGATGGACTTGTTTCTGCCCAAGGCTGAGCCAATCAGTGACAGCGGTAGTGCCTCTGTGATAATATATTTAAGAAGGGGAAAATACTGCTGTGCAACAGCAGCCAGAAGAGAGGAGTGAAAATATGTGAGAGAAACAACTCTGCAGACACCAATGTCAGTGAAGAAGGAGCAGCAGGAGGTGCTCCATACATCAGAGCAGAGATTGCCCTGCAGCCCATGTTAAAGACCATGGGGAGGCAGGCTGTCCCCCTGTGGCACATGGAGGTTAACAGTGGAGCAGATATCCACCTGCAGCCTGTGGAGGACCTCAGACCAGAGCAGGTGGATGCGCCCAAAGGAGGCTGTGACCACATGGAAAGCCCGCACCAGAACAGGATCTTGGTGGAACATGTGACCCGGTGGAGAGAGGACCCCGTGCTAGAGCAAGTTTGTTGGCAGGACTTGTGACCCTGTGGTGAACCAACAATGTAGCAGTCTGTTCCTGAAGGACTGCATCCCATTGAAAGGACTGACACTGGAGAAATTTGGGAAGGACTGCCTCCTGTGGGAGGGACCCCACTCTGGAGCAGGGGAAGAGTGTGAGGAGGAAGGATCAGCAGAGACAACGTGATGAACTGACTTCAATCCCTATTCCCCATCCCTCTGTGCTGCTCAGCGGGAGGAGGCAGAGAAATTGGGAGTGAAGTGGAACCCATGAAGAAGGGAGGAGTTGTGGGAAGGTGTTTTAAGATTTGGGGTCATTTCTCATTACTCTGGTTTACTGACAATAAATCAAATTAATTTCCCCAAGTCAAGTCTGCTTTTCCTGTGGTATTAATTGGTGAGTGATCTCTCCCTTTCCTTATCTCAACCTATGAGCCTTTTGTCGTATTCTTCTTCCCCTGTCCAAATGCAAAGGGAGAGTGATAGACCGGCTTGGCGGGCACCTGACGTCCAGCTAAGGTCAACCCACCACAGAATTAAATAAGCATATCTTTATCATTACACCCCACATGCCATTAATAAAATACTGAATAAGTCCAGATCCAGGACAAGTAACCCATGCAGTGTATCTTTTGACATTGTTATGATTTTCCAGACATGTTGTCAAACACAGAACAATATATATAAACAGACCAAACATTCCCAGGCTGTATGAGAAAATACCAAGGAAGACAGAGTCAAAAAAATTTTACTAAAGTCAAGGCACTTGTTACCAGCTATTTCTCCTATTTGTTTATTAAAAAGGCCTGCTACACTTTGAGAAACTTGAGTGGTTTTGAAACCCTATGTTTTTGATGAATCTGTTTATGTCACTGTTTATCTATTGTTATCTTTCAAGCATTTACCACAAGATTTTTTTCTATTTCCCCCCATTTCTTTCTGGGTTATGAAGTTGGATTGATGGATCTGTAACTTCATCACTTCCTTTTGCTCTTTTTTGAAAGACAGGAACCACATTTGTTTTTCTTCAGACCTCAAACCTCTCAGTCTTTAAAAGTTCTTAACATAGTCTTTAATGGCCTTAGTAAGCATCACCCAGTTCACTAAATATTGTATGATAAAATTAATGAATATTTCCTAATTAAGTCAGTTTTTTACTCAATGAATTCTGCCAGTTCTAGTTAATTTGTCTTAGAAGCAGTGTATATATGCATATGTTTTTCTTGAATTTCACAGGGCTACCTCACGAAAATCGTATGGTACAAAATAAGATAGTGATTTTGCAGTTAGAAAAGCTTTAGTAGAGATTCTTTTTAATGAAATATTGACTGACAATAACATTGTGTCCCTTTTTTCCTTCTTCACTCATGTATGTTTAAAAATGGCATAAAACTTGGAAAGGCATACATTAAAAGATTACTTCAACAATATCTTAGCCTGTGTGGTGATTTCCTATTGATTGGCTCACTACAACACATTCATTTTGCAGGAATATCACAGATGCTTGTCATCAAGGTGACTACTAAAAGGGTGCCAAAAATGTGGCATGAGATATATTCACAGCTGGAGGAGAGTAAGATAACTTGGATACGAAAAACAAATTAAAAACAAAAGATAAAGCAAATGTTCACTGCAAAAAATGTATTCTACACATATGCAAGTAGACAGGACATGTCCAGGTGTAAAATCCATGTAAAAAAATTCAGAACCACATGAAATCCTGTATTCGTCATGTACCTTGGACTTGCTAACCTGTCCTCTGCTCACTAATCCAGCTCTCCTAGGATTTGTTTTGACATTCTAAGCCCCTAAGTATCCTCAAACAGCTGTCACTCTTTAAATAAAATTCCTGGAGGAATGCTTTCTTTCCTGCATCAAAATTACACTGGACTGCAACCAGGTTGGACAAAACTTAGTCCTGGACTAGAAATAGATTTGATCTCCCATAGTCGTGATTTCTCATGGCTAGTGCAGGAGTTTTATGTACTTGGAAAGCTAAGTATCTCAGCTCTGCAAATAATGTCAATCCATGAATAAATATAAATACCTAAAATACTACATTATGTTTTCATATACCATCTTCCCCTTAGGAGTCTGTCTTCTCATAAGTAGCAAAATATGTACTCAATTAGGAAAAAATAAAACCAAAAATTATTTGAAATGTATAGTTGTGATAGATAGATAGACAGGTAGATAGAAAGAAAGAAAGAAAGAATGAAATCATGGCCAATATCTCAGATCCAGACTATTTTCTATTGTCCTTAGTGAACAAATAACAAATTAATTTACTTTTATTAATATTATTGAGGTCCTTGGACTACATGTACATTGAACTTACTGTGTGGTGATCTCTTTCCTGTGTTTGGAAGACCAAAATTCAGAATAAGTTTGGGAAACCACGGTCTATTTGGATATGTTGAAAAAGTGTTTTCTGCCAAACTAATTACACTTAAGGCAAGCAAATATGGTAGAATTCTTTTTCAGCCTCTATATAAATCAGTATGTGGTGTACTAGTCCTCTTTCTGCACTATATATGAAGAATATAAGTATGTATTCAATTTGACTATTAGCTATCAGTTTTAAGTTATGAAAGTAACTGTTTTGTGTGTTTCAGTTCGGTCCCAAAATGAAAAGTAATGAAAAAACCCCCCAAACCTGTCACAGTTCTTTACAGTAGGAACCAGGAATGGCAAAACCAAAAAAAAAATACCTACAAGTCAATATAACAGAGCCATGCAGGCCCCTGTTTTAACTGAGAGGCAGCACAACCTTTGCTGTGTTTGTTTATGCTAAAAGAAGTGGAAAAATAAGAAATACACTGTATTTACAGCTGCTGTTTCTCTGAGGAAATACCTGGCTCAAACAGCAAGAAAATCACAATATTATGGTAAAGATATACAGGTCCCATTAACTTTAGGGTTGAAATGGAGGTGACTGGTGTCAGCCAGCATGACTTCACCAAGGGCAAGTCATGCCTGACAAATCTGGTCCCCTTCTATGAAGGGGTTACAGCAGCAGTGGACAAGGGAAGATCAGCTGATGTCATCTACTTGGACTTATGCAAAGTGTTTGACACCGTCCCACAGGATATCCTGGTCTCTAAATTGAAGAGGCATGGATTTGACAAATGGACTACTCGATGGATAAAGAACTGGCTGGCCGGTCACACTGAAAGAGTTGCAGTCAATGGCTCAATGTCTAAGTGGAGAGCAGTGATGAGTGGCGTTCCTCAGGGGTCAGTACTGGGACCTGTACTATTCGACATCTCTGTCGCAGACATGGACAGTGGGGTCGAGTGCACCCTCAGCAAGTTTGCCAATGATACCAAGCTGTTTGGCGAGGTAGACACACTGGAGCGGAGGGATGCCATCCAGAGGGACCTGGACAGGCTGGAGGGGTGGGCCCAAGCCAACCTCATGCAGTTAAATAAGGCCAAGTGCAAGGTCCTACATCTGGGTCGGGGCAATCCCAAGCACAACAGGCTGGGTGGGGAATGGCTGGAGAGCAGCCCTGAGGAGAAGGACCTGGCTGTGCTGATTGACCAGAAGCTCAGCATGAGCCAGCAATGTGCAATCGCAGCCCAGAAGGTGGGTTGTATCCTGGGCTGCATCAGAAGAAGTGTGGCCCGCAGGTCAAAGAAGGTGATTTTGCCCCTCTACTCCACTCTCGTGAGACCCCACCTGCAGTACTGCATCCAGCTCTGGAGTCCCCAACATAAGAAAGTCATGTACCTGCTGGGGTGTGTCCAGAAGAGCGCCACGAGGGTGATGTGAGGGCTGGAGCACCTCTCCTATGAGGAGAGGCTGAGACAGTTGGGGCTGTTCAGCCTGGAGAAGAGAAGGCTCCAGGGAGATCTTATTGCAGCCTTCCAGTACCTAAAGGGGGCCTACAGGAGAGCTGGGGAAGGACTTTTTACTAGGGCATGTAGTGATAGGATGAGGAGGAATGGCTATAAACTGGAAGAAGGAAGGTTTAGATTAAACATTGGTGTCCCTGCCTATGGCAGGGGGGTTGGAACTCAATGATCTTCAACGTCCTTTCCAACCTAAACCATTCTATGATTCTATGAAATATAAACTTCAGAGTGTAAATAAGGCTCACTGATGTTTAACATTGTAAAGAACTGGTATGGTGCTGAACAACCTGTGTATAAAATCTACCGTGCACTGGAAAACTTACCTTTTGAATTTACTGATGTTTTAAACTGATTTCCCACACATTTAAGAATTGTGCTATAAGAAGACAAGAAAAATCTGGTCCAGCCATGCTGTCATTTATATTAGTATTGTCTGACCTGTTTGGTCACAGCTATAGACCAATCAATGCCTAACATCACCCTAAACAATAGGAAAAGACAACACTATATGAAGTTCCCAGCTCAGAGAACTTGAATTTCCATTTTTTAAATACCATGCACATTTACTGGGTTAAAGAAATAAATATTAGCTTTTCTTCAGTATCTCATTAATATCTTCTTTTTTCCCCCTGTTACATCAGTGATTTTTCTAGCTTTTAACAACACACTGCCAAGCAATAACCTTGGAAGAATATTTGTCTAACATAGAGCAGTTTTACTGATATTTCATATGAATAGTTTCCAAATATTTACTTTCTGTAACACCACAGTAAACTCCTACAGGAATGAAATGCAAGGGAATTCAACCACACACAGCATAAACTCCATATTAATCGTTCTTTTAAGATTTGGATGTCTCCAGGAACATGTCCAAACCCAACCCTAGTATTCATCCAAAAGAATCAGAACTATCTGAAAATACTGAGATGAATAATTTTCTCTCAAGACATCAGGAAATCTATTTTGTTAAAAAGGAATTGATATATGTCTTGTAAGCTTATGATTCTAAGACCTGAAGCTAGTGAAATGTACATGTCCTTGATATTTCACAGGATTATCTCACCAAAGCTTCTTTCTTCTTGTTGTTTCCAAGTTGCTGAATAGGACATCATCTGAGCAATGGAACCTTTATTTCATGAGATTTGAGCTCCTCATTCAATGGACAAGACTTTAGAGATTTATTTTATGTGGTCTTCTGGTTAAAAAATATGGTGCAATTTTGCAAAAATTATACCTTTTTCATTTAAAAAGAATAAAATATTTTTTATTGACCATCCGTTGGGGACCCTCATAGTTTGTCTATGCCCTGTTTTGAAGTCTTCTGTATGTCCACAGGAACCTTCTCTGTAACATTGGAGTGACATCTGACTGGACTATTTAGAAATAGGATAAGGATTTCACTATGTTATGTTGAGCATTTTGAATTTGTATGCATCCTTACCTATTCAGTTGGTGTGAAGAACAGTTTCTAAATCAACAGCTTGAATTTGTCCATTGAAAAAGAACTAGTGCAAGCCGTAACAGAAATCATTAGCCCAGGTTCAAAATATACATCCCATACTGCTATGCTAAAAATGGTAATACAGAAATGATCTCTATTTTACTTTACTGAAATAGAATATGTGTGTCCCTGATAAACAGGTGAACTGAATATTGAAAGGCTGTTAACAACATTCATTAGCACTATTTACATGGGCAAATACCATACATCATTGAAAAATGGAAACTAAAAGCTAATTTGCAGAGTCACATGGATGAAATTAAATTATAATCTGTTCACACAAGTTGAAGTCTTTCTTTTCTTTCAGAATACAACAGAAAATGAATCAAGCCACGCTTATATGTTCATAGCTAAGTCTGCCTCAGGAACTCTCATTAAACAGTGCAAGTGTGTGATTGATAAATTGGTAACTCTTGACTCCGTATCTCCTGAACATGTATTTTCACACTATAATTTCCTTCAGATTTCCTCAGAAGACAAAATTGTTGTTGTGTTCTCTCATCCTGTCAGTGTTAGTGTTCACTAAAGTAGATTACTTTATTTAGCACAGTGCTCTGAGATGCTTACTCAATATACTTATACATTTGGGCACTTTATCTCACAGTTAACAGCCAAATAGGATATAAAGATCTCACACCATCTAACAAAACTTTGAGGTACTGAGTTTCCTTGTTTCTCACAATTGCAATGAATTCTACAGAATAATTTCTAATGCTGCTTCCATACATGCTGGAATATAACAAAAGTTAGGAAGCCCATTCCTTAGAATATGGTGATTATGACAGCATCGAAGTCTTCCTTGGGATTTATTTAATTTATGTTTGCAATTCCCTTGCAATACATCAGTTGTATCTTGCATTTCTCACTATCATTGTGTAAGGGGATCCAGGGTTAATCATACTTTGCAGTTTAGTTTGCCATTGTTGCTTAGTCATTTCCTGAACAGCCTGTGTGTCAGCCTGCTATCCTCTGCCAATAAGAATCTGATCTGAGGAATGTTTTAGGCAGATAGCTATACTTCTGCCAGCAAATGTTTCTGAAACATCCTTCTTATTGTCTTTTTTATGTGAAATCTGTTTCACTCCGCAAACTTTCTCAATGAGTGCAAACAAATACAGGTGTTAAGATGAAAGGTGATACACACATATCCAAAGCATGTGACTGCAGAGTTCACTTTAACCTGTGCCTTGGCACTCAGTTCTGTGGCAACTTCCCTTCCTGACTTACCATCCTATTGTACATCCTTCACTGTACAGGAAACAGGTAGTAAGCAAGCCTTCCAGGTGGCAGGCTGGGAACACTCAAAAGGATCATCCTTTCCGACAGGAGGCAGGCAGACTGGAGGCTTCGCTCTCACAGGGTATTGACATTGCTCACGGCTTCTATAGGTAAAAAGGCATTTAGAAAAATTCCCAAATGAAAAGGCCAAAGAGGGCTGTCAAACACCGTGGCATCATTTCTGTTTCAAAAATCCCTGTGTTACAGATTACTGGAAGATGGATGGTGTTATAGGGGCACTGTCAGTGTATGTTGTCTTTGGTCTCCCGTTTGGCTTTAAGCATATGATATTGCCCAGTGTCAGAAATAGAATACTTTGTCAGGATCACATCTCCTGTCTGAGATATGATCTTTGGCTGTGGAACCTTAAAAATGTAGCTTTCATTGGCTTTTTTAGTATATCTAGATTTGCCCACCTCAATGTAGGCATTGCCTCTGACTAGCTTTCACTGCGACCTAAACTGGATTTTTCTCAGCCAGCTCCTTATAGCACTTTTCTTCAATACTAGTTTGTTGGGGTTTTTTTCATGATAGCATTTGTATATTTCATTAATGTAGGAATTTTTGTCCCACTTATTCACAGTTCATATATTATTGCTGATTCTGATGTCGACACATGTAATATGACATTATAAGCAAGTGGACCACTGTTGATCAGACACTGCAGTCTCTTCAGCTTTCAGTTTAGGAGGATATTCACAGGAAAAACAAATTTGAATACATTTGTGATTAGACATGAAAAATATGTCTCTGTCTGATGGGTTTTTTTTTCCACTTTAGCCACTTGTGGCTGTCTATTCCCCTGTGTAATATATCACAAAACAGAGCTATCCTGTGCATCTGAAGCTTAAACATGTCCTTGTCAAGAGCAGATCCCAGAAGAACCAAATATTCAAAAACTAAAGTTTCATTTCTTCCCTAGTGGTTGTATGTTGACAAGCGCATTATTATCCATTTGGATAAAGGTTCCTAAGTAGCTGTTGGTACTATCTATGTTTAAACATTGCAATGAAACTTCCTAAGCAGATGAGATTACAGGAGCGAACTGTCAAAGAAAGGAAGTTATCAGGTAAGCAGAAATCTTTCAGTGTCTTCTACAGTCACAGGGAACAGGCACATCTGCAAGATTTCTGAAGCTGTAGTTTCTCAGTCTAGAGGAGAAAAACACATTATGTAAATGAGGAACAATTCTTAACACCAGATTTCTTAGAACCTAGGGAGTTGGTCCCTAAGGAAGCATACAGCAGTGCTTCAACTATAATACTAGTGAACACTGAAAGCTGAAGTTCTGCTGCTTTGGATGATCAGTGAGGGTATACTGAACATTTTGATAGAAGCAGTACAGATATTTTTCAAACTTTGAAAGAATAAGAATTGAGAGTGTTGAGATAGTGCTTGCATTGCATACACGCACTATGCCAACTGGTACATGTGCTCTCCAATATTTTGTTAGTTCAAACTGGCAGTCTATCTAGCTCTAGAGACTCCTTTTAGATGGATTTATGTTTTAATTACTCTCCAGGTTTACCCTCACACATTATCTTGTGTCACAGGTGCAGCACTCAATCTTGACTGAGTGTCTGTAGTTTGAATCAGATCCCACCTTGTCTCCCTTGGCTATAGCAAACTGACTCTGAGCCAATGCTCTGTGGGCAAGTGCCAACTGCCAGTTCATCACCCCTCTAAATACTGAGTAATTTCCATGACTACTGGGATGGTGAAATAATCTTAGAGGATGAGGAGCCAGCAATGTGAGGTATTTATAGATGGGTGTGACAACAGTTTTTAACAGGATGTACATATCTGTCCCTAGGAGAAGCCTACCCAAAAGCCCTGCTCAGATAAGTGAGACTTTGATGACATCTTCCCAGCTCTAACATTTTTTAATTTTTCTGGACGATACTTGCCCTGTTGTAATGGTTGGGTATGATGCAAGAAGAAGCAAAGAAGTACAGCTGAATATTAACAGCTTTACATTCTTGCAAAAAGTGACATCATTGGAACAACTAATGATGAAGGTAACAACCACTAATTCAATTTAGTAATGCAGAAAGTCAAAGAGAGTGGCCTGGGATGATGTGACCAATGAGGCCTTTGGTGGCTTATGCAGACCATCTAAATTAGAAATAAAAAAATAAGGAAGATTGTGGTGCCTCAGGTTAATAAATCCATAGATGCCCCTCACCATGCAGAAGGCTGACCACAAAGATGAAGCAATCCATGAGGAAGCTGGTTTGCCAGCCTGGGCTCAGGAGTACTTGGCAACTGGGGTCAGGGCCTGACTTCCCTAAATCCCTGGTGCTGGTTGTGGTTGAACTTAGGGCATCAATAGCTGTGAATGGGCTTTGTACAAAGCATGCGTGTGTGTGATTGTGCCTTTGAGTCAGATAATAGAAATCGCAACTGGCTTGCTATTCTGATGCCACTTAGAGAATAAATTTTAGATTTTTTGCCACTAAGACCTCTTCTTGCAGATTCTGTAGCCCAAATTCCTCTGTAACAATATCTGTCACATCTGTATCAGTATCAGCCTTTTAAAAATGTCTCCATTTTAGACAGCAGAAGGCCATTACAAAGACAGATGAAAAATCAAGGACTGCCCTCTTCAGAATTACCTTTTTCCCCCTACTATTTTTAAAACATATCCATTCTTTCTGTGTAGCCAGTTGTATTACTCCCTTTCACCTAAGTAAATATATATAGTGTTCTTTTCCTCCTCATATAAAAACCCAATCTTTTTTCTCTGCTTCCCTTCATGCATCTCTTTCTACCCATCTAGTTACACTTGGGTTTTTTTCCTGAGTGGTCAATAGTCCTTTTACTTCCAGACAACTGTGACAGTGATAATAGCCAATTTATCTACAGCAAAGGAATACGAAAGACTTACTGACATATAGACATATGTTGACAGGAGAGAAATCTGCCATGCAGAGTGTACAAGATGAATCTCCTGTTTGAGTTTACCCTTAGTCCTGTGTGAATGAAAAGCTCATAGTGCCCCCATCTTGGTATCTGTCTCCTCGTGATCTCACCAGGTGAAATACCAAAGTGGGATGAGGGGAGTACAGCAGTTGGGCTGGGATGTCCAAGAATCCTCTGGGACTGCACAGTCCCAGAGGCTTAGCAAATGTGACCATTAGATACACTCAAAGAATTGAAGCATTTGAACTGGAAGTGTTGAGAGTCTTTTCTCCCAGGCACATTCAAGCGCTTTCTCCTGTTTGAACTAGTCTTCTGGCACTGAAACTTTTTGTCTTTTCCTTAAAACACATTTAGCTGTTTATCTTGACATCTGGAGAAAAGAAAAAACAGGTAGTACTAATCTAAATTAATTGTGACTGATAACCAACATCTGCTTGCTTTTTTAAAGAGGCCAAACTAATATACCTCAGAGGAGTGAACTGTTTTGTTTGTGATCAAAGCACAGAAGAAAGAATAACGTGAATAAGATATATCTCCACTCATTCAAATGTTAGCAAAGCCGGCGATGTCTCAACCAAGACACGACTTACCACATTTTTCCCTATCAAGTAAGAGGAAGGCATTTGTTCTTAATCCCATAGCAATGAGCCAAGCATAAAAGTCTCAGTATGATCGGCCCATTAGGCATGTGTGATTTTTTCAAATCTCACAGATGAAATGCCAGGCTGAAAATATAACCCCCACAATATGTGTACCCTTTGCTTTTAATCTGTATCCAAGACACAGCCCTGATCTAAATCAGGGTGAGCAAGATGCATGGAGATGGAGGCCTGTTACATACCCAGACCCCAGGAAGGGTAACTGCATCAGAAACAATTTGAGTGCCTTTAACTTGCCATTTTTACTTTAAACTTGCCTTTAGTGTGTATTGTGTCTAATTTTTTCACTGCAGGTCTGTGGAGTTTATCCTGTGGGAAGCATGTGATTTGTAGAACAGTCTATGGAAAGTAGAACTTTGCATGTGTCTGCTTGTTTGTTTGTTTCAGTCTGACTGTCCCTTTTTTCCCAGAACTCTAGACATAACTTCCAGTTCTTTAATTTCCTTATTACAAGGCCAATTGCAAGGTCCTACATCTGGGTCGGGGATATCCCAAGCACAAATACAGGCTTGGCGGGGAATGGTTGGAGAGCAGCCCTGAGGAGAAGGACCTGGCTGTGCTGATTGACCAGAAGCTCAGCATGAGCCAGCAATGTGCAATCGCAGCCCAGAAGGTGGGTTGTATCCTGGGCTGCATCAGAAGAAGTGTGGCCCGCAGGTCAAAGAAGGTGATTTTGCCCCTCTACTCCACTCTCGTGAGACCCCACCTGCAGTACTGCATCCAGCTCTGGAGTCCCCAACATAAGAAAGTCATGTACCTGCTGGGGTGTGTCCAGAAGAGCGCCACGAGGGTGATGTGAGGGCTGGAGCACCTCTCCTATGAGGAGAGGCTGAGACAGTTGGGGCTGTTCAGCCTGGAGAAGAGAAGGCTCCAGGGAGATCTTATTGCAGCCTTCCAGTACCTAAAGGGGGCCTACAGGAGAGCTGGGGAAGGACTTTTTACTAGGGCATGTAGTGATAGGATGAGGGGGAATGGGTATAAACTGGAAGAAGGAAGGTTTAGATTAAACATTAGGAAGAAATTTTTCACTTTGAGGGTTGGAACTCAATGATCTTCAACGTCCTTTCCAACCTAAACCATTCTATGATTCTATGATTCTATGATTATATTCCTTATCAGTGTCCCGGCATGTGTGCACACTAGTCCATGAAAGCTATTATTACACCTGGTCCATTCCTGTTACCTAGTCACTGCAAAGCTTCCTCTGAGCTTTTGAGGAAGATTTCAGATACCTTTTGGGTTTTCCCCTCCCAAAGATGATTTTCTCACTGTCCTTGCTAAGTCTGCCCTGTTACCATCCACTACCTATTTTCAGCCTGAGGAGGGCTGCAATCACACCAGCATTTTGCAAAAACAGGGGATGAAGAAAATCAGTTGCACAGACCACAACAGCAAATCATTTGTACACTGCTGCAGGGCAAAGATTTTGTATTCAGATGCAATGAGTGCAGCAAAATACTGCAGTATTTATAGTTAATCTAATTGAAACATGAAGGAAAATATCAGTTTTAAAGATAGAAAAACTTTCTAGGGAAATGGAGAGTGAGCAGCAGTAGATAAAAATATTTGCAAACCAAAAGGGAATATATCAGTGGATAAAATAAGTGATGTAATAAGGAAGAAAGTAGAAAATAGTACACAAAATACGATTGAATCCCACCCTTGCTAGAGATGCCATCCCCAGTTCTTCTGAATCTTTAGCTTTATTTTCTTAGGAAATAGGCAGACAGAATTATGACTTTTTCTGCGCAGACACACTGAATCCATTCCCTACTGCATAAAGTAGCAATTCATTGTGCTACTGCTGTCTGTCATTGTGTTCCATTTTTTTGTTTCTTATCATCTTGCTTAAACTTGAAGAAGCAGGAAGTTCACCTATACCGTTTGCTGGCAGTTTCTTAATGGAGGCAAGAATAGCTCCCAAGATCGAGCACTAGGTGTCCTGAGGCTTTCTTGGTTAGTAAAAAGAGATGACAAGACTGGAATGCATTAAATCTGCTCCTGTCTCCTGGGCATCGTTTATAGATTCTCTGTCAGCCCACAAGATCCTCTATTACTATGAACAGAGTAATTAGTTTGTAATTAGAAGTTAATCACAAATCTATAAAAGAAGCTTCCAAATATTGACAATGGTTAAGAAAGTGGAATTACCATATATAGCTAATTAATTGCTGGTTTGAAATTTGTGAAAGGAAATGAATTCTTAAAGCACCTTATAATCCCAGTAGCAGAAATTGCTCTTTCCTACTTCCAGCTTCAGCAATTATTTGTATATCTCTGATGTCCTGAAGGAGATGATTAGGACAAAATATAAAAATAGTATTTTCAGTCTGGTTCAGTTCTGTTCTAAAGAGTGAGTTAAAACAGCACTTTCCTATGCAAAAGATCAGTCCCCTCTATGTATTCCAAGTCCTCTTTCCACACCACCTTCACCCGCCTGGGGCTGCAGAGAACACCTGAGGAAGGAAGAGCAGCCAAATGCACAATATTCAGCATAAAGAAGGTTAAAAAAAAGGAAATTTTATACTGTCTTATTTCATGGAAAAGGAATATTATTTTGCTGTCATTTTTCTCTTTTTGACACTCATTATCATGTCTTACCCATAGCAAAGGTATGCCAACTTGAGAAAGGAATTTTCACATCTCTTAAATTGTCATGATTTATTTGCTTATTTGTATTGCCCCACTGTCACAGACTGAAGCCTCATTGTTTCAGACACTGTACAAACAAAACTCAAAATGCTGGTTCTCAAAGGATGTACAATACTCTGAATGGATATAGGCAGATGAAAGAATACAAAGAAGCAATGACACAATAAGAATGAGTGGCAACAGTTGCAGCACATCTGCAGTGCAAGGTGTTCTGTGTTTTTTTTCTGATGGCAGAAAAAGATAAGCAAATTTCAGGTGCGTGTTGCTGAGCATGGTTGAAATATGACAAGGAGGTGACATTATGGATGTTTATGGGAAAGATCTGGCCCCATGTGATGAGCAGATTGGGTAGGACTAAAGTGGGAAAATGTTATCTTTAAAATGTAGCAACTGTGAGGTAAGGATATGTCATGGACCAGCCTGGATGAGATGATATACTGATCTACGTATCTCATATCAATTAGGTGGTGTTAGACTATACGCAGTGCTGAGGGTGAAGGCAGACCACTCATGCTTGATACTACAGATAGAAGAGAGCCTGTGAAGTTGTTCAAAGAGACAGGAGACATCAGTACATTCCTGGACAAATTGTTTCTCTCTGGAAAAAAAGCTGCTGAGTAGCAAACCCTGCCAAGGGACCGTGGTGGTTTTGCACTTGTCTGCTTCCTTCCGTTGATTCATGAAGGGATCATGGAGAAGTGGGCAGCAGCTTAGAGTCCATTATTGGATCTGACAGCACAAAAGAATTGTTTATATGAATGAAAAATAAATAATACAACACCTCCTTTTTTTTGTTCATCTTGTGTGTGTGTACACATGTACCTGTCTTTTTGTGTTGGGGGGAGAGGGGGGAATCATTCTTTTTGTTTTTAACAGAGAACTCTCTGTTTATATCACAAACTGTCAGGATACGTGGAAAATGCATGGTACAGAGAATTTCAAAGGTGTCAATCAGGAAAACAAATAAGTAACTGCTGTGGGACTAACCACTTGTACTGAAGTGCTAAGCAGTGCAGGCCTGGCATACAACTATTTAGAGAGCTTTTTAGAAAGCTAGTCAAAATTAGGAAATGAAAGATATTCCTCATATTACAGTGAACAATGTAACAAAGAACTGCTGAAACTGTTTACAACAGTGAAGGCAGCACAGCAAGTAGCTCTGTGCATTGCCAATTGCATTGCAATTCCAGATGTTGTATAAGGTCATGCCAGTTTGCACACCTGCCTAAAAAACTGTAGATGTACTAGGCAGAGGATAATGCCTAAATGAGGGCTCCCACATTCTATGTGGGGGTAGGCCTTCACCAGCTGACATCACACCTGCTCTGTGGCCACCGGAGAAAGTCCTGC
>NW_009649706.1:1181730-1198058 GCF_000708025.1 Charadrius vociferus
AGAAAGTCCCGCTGAAGTAAGCCACTATGGTTGCTCTGTGTACTGCAGCATGGGAGGCAGAAACAAATCCTTAGCTTGCTGCAGGCCCATGAGACCTACCTGAACAAGAGCACAACCCCTTCTGCAAGCACTCAGGGCTCAGACTAGTACTGCAACCCTTCATCCGTCTTCCTGGGCTTCCTAAAAACAGGCTGAGATTTGCCCTGATTGGAACAGAGATTGTTCACCTAAAGCAATTTAGGTAAGCCAGAAATCTTAAATCTTTCCATCTTCACTGATTGATGTGACTTCCAAGAAGATGTTGGTAGCAACAGAAAGTAGGAAAATTGTCAGTACCATTATTTGGAGCTCATTAATTCCTTGTCCAAAGTTAATTCTAGGGCTGCTAGGCTTCTCATAAGTAGTTTGGATGGTTTATTTTGTTGGTTGGAACAGTCATAGTTGCTAAGCCGCTCTCCATCAAATCTGAAAAGTCATGGCAGTGAGATACAGTCCCCAGTGACTGTAGAAAAGGGAATTTCACAACCATTTTTTAAAAAATGTAAAAAGAAGTACCCCAGATCATGGAACAAATCCTCCAGGAAGCTATGACAAAGCATGTGACAGATAGGGAGAAACAGCCGATGTGGCTTCAAGAAGGGCAAATTGTGCCATACTACGCTAGTGACCTTCACAAATGGTAGACTGACTGCATCAGTGGACAAGGAAAGGGCAACTGATGTCATCTACATGGATTTCTGAAAGGTCTTTGACATGGTTCTCCAAAACATTCTTGGCTCTTCATTGGAGACAGGTGGATTTGATGGACGGACTATTAGATGGATAAGGAATTGGCTGGATGGCCACATACAAAGAGTTAGTCAATGGCTCAGTCTCCTAGTGGAACCAGTAGCAACTGGTGTCCCTCAAGGGTCAAAACCAGGACTGGTACTGTTATATATTTTCATTATTGGCATAAATAGTAGGATTGACTGCACCCTCAAAAAGTTTGTGGATGACACCAAGCTGAGTGGTGCTGTTGATATGCTTAAGGGAAGGGATGTCACGCAGAGGGACCTTGATAGGCTTGAGGAGTGGGTGCATGTGAACCGCATCAAGTTCAACAAGACCAAGTGCAAGGTCCTACACCTGGGTTAAGGCTATCCTCAATATCAATGTGTACTGGGAATGGAGAGAAAGACTTGGGGATACTAGTGGGTACAAAATTGGATATGAGTTGGCATTGTGCGCTTGCAGCCCAGAAAGCCAATCGTATTCTGGGCTGCATAAAAAGAAGTTTGGCCAGCAATTTGAGGGAGGTGATTGTCCCTCTCTGTTCTGCTGTCTTAAGACCCCCCTTGGAGTACTGCATCCAGCTCTGGAGTTCCTAGTACATGTAGAACATGAACCTGCTAAAGAGGCTCCAGAGGAGCCTCCAGAGGAGGGTAATGAAAGTGATGGAACATCCCTCCTATGAAGAAAGGCTGTGAGCTGTGTCATTACTTAGCCTGGAGAAGAGAAGGCTCCAGGGACACCTTATCATGGCCTTTTAATACTTCAAGGGTGCTTGTAAGAAAGAAGGAGAAGAACCAGGGTCTGTAGTGACAGGACAAGGGTCAACAGTTTTAAACTGAAAAAGGGTAGATTTAGATTGGATATAAGGAAGAAAATTTTTATGATGAGGGTGGTGAGACACAGGAACTGGTTGTCCAGAAAAGTTGTGGATGCCCTGTTATTGGAAGTGTTCAAGGTCAGGTTGGACAGAGCTTTGAGCAAACTGATCTAGTCGAACATGTCCCTGTCCATGGCAGAGGAGTTGGACTCAATAATCATTAAAGGTCCCTTCCAACAAACGATTCTGTGATTCTATCATTGGTATAATAGGATATATCCAGTGGCTCACAGTTGGCCCAGCTTCCTAGTAATGTCCTTTTAGCCAGTGCGTAGAGGTTTTTGGTGCTATTATGCTAGGGTTCTTTGCTTGTTTCTCCCAGAAGAAAAAAAGTTTTGGAGAAAAAAATTTCAGGAGGCAATGTTGTGTTTTGCCAGATTTGATAGTCCTGAGCACACATGTACAAGGTAAAGTTATATACACAGTACAGATCACTGTGTAAATGTTTTGGATACCCAATTACAGTGCAAGGTCACTGCAGTAAGGTTCTGTTGGCCCTTTATCTGTACGATTTGCCCTCTATCAGGCTTATATTAACTCTGTTTTGCAGAGTAATCTCTGAGCCTGAAGCAAATTGCATGTTGAGTGGCTGCAGCGTATTAGGCACCCAAGATTTAGGTCTTGAATCTAAATTTGCTGAACAATTTATTCTTTTCCTCATTGCTCCTCTTCCCTTTTCCTCAGTTCAACACTTTTCCTTCCCTTGTGGGACTTTCTTAATGGACTCAGTTTATCAGCATACATATATTTACTCCCCGTTGCTCTTTACAGTCAAACTTCACGAATACATCTCCTAGCACTCCTTGCTTTTGGGAGGTAAGGAGATGCCGGGGAGCTGAATATGTAAGTGTCCATCTTAACAGATCTAACATGTACTAGCAAGGAGGTGCCACGTTTGACAGATGAGGCAAAACACTCTTACTAAGCCAGCCTGATTCATTCCCTCCTGCTCATCTTTACTCAGGGAAGTTGCTACTTCCTTACTCCTGAGAAAAATCTGTTCAACCATTTTCCCTTGCTATGCACTCCTATTTCGTTCAAGTTACAATCAAACAGTTTCCTGCCCTGCACTGCAGATGAAGGCAGACTGCCTCTTCAATCACATATGTAGCTATATAGCTAAGTTAAGATCTACCAACAATCACTTTTCTTTCCACCTTCCCAATCCCCTTCCTCAAAGCTTTTCTGCAGTGCATGGAACTAGGCTGATTTTGAAACTGGCTTAGTTTAATGTATTTTTAAAACTGATTAAAATGTTCTCCACCCGTCCCCCAGTACTATGCAGGCTGAGCATGGGATACCCCAAAATCCAGATTTCTCTCTCTGGATAGCAGCAGAGATGAAGCTAGGTGTTAGCTATGGGCTGACCTCCAGTCTTGCCAGAAAGAATGTATTGGCCAAAAATGAAGGTTTTAATAAAGGATTTAATGAGTGAAGGAGGTAGGAAGCTCGAGGGAGGAGAGTTTTCTCTGTACTTGCCTTTCCCCAGAAGGTGTCCTGGATTTGCCCTTGCTTTGATTGATAATGTATTCCTCCAGCAGTACAACCCACCCTTCTGTTTCCCTTCATCATACAGCTGCACATTGTGCTGATGGCTTGGGGGCCTTTCCTCATATTACTGCAGAAAGGGCTCTTGTTCAGTATGCTGAAGATCCTCTCCATTTGACAAATATTTCCACTTCTTAGTCTTTGCCCTAAAATATGCTGTGCTATTTGTCAGCATTAAGCTGTATGTGCTTGCTTTGTTCTGCTGTGTCTGACTGCACTGCTACTTTGTTTATGCTAGTACTGATTAGCCAAATTGGACGTCTAGAGCTTTTTTGAGACTCTTGCTAATAACATTTCTGAGTCTGACAGAAAGGTATAGTTAGGTGTGGAAGGCAGAGAAATCATCATCAGCATGTGCTTCCTCTGCTTGCAGATATGCTGGGCTGCTGTCATCAGATCTCATATACGCAGCATGGTCACACCTGGTAATGACTTGGATAGGAAATGGCATCATGCATGAAAATTCGGCAAGTGAAGGTAGTGTTAGAATCAGATGACATGCTTGTTCGCCTGAACCTTTACTGAACAGGTGCTTCAGTATTGTCTCAGGGTCCTGAGGGAAGTGTTTAAATTTAATTCAGGAATAAAACCAAGCTCCCAACTGCTTGAGATGATTAAAAATCCCAAGACTCTTCTTGTAAGAATAAGAGCATGACCCTGATATCTTGGCCAAATTCCAAACAGTGAAATTACATTCTGCCAATGTGAAATATAC
The DNA here is from genome assembly GCF_000708025.1 of Charadrius vociferus. Lineage (NCBI taxonomy): Eukaryota > Metazoa > Chordata > Aves > Charadriiformes > Charadriidae > Charadrius > Charadrius vociferus. The sequence goes on from NW_009649706.1 coordinate 1,185,645, forward strand.
CTGTCATTTGAATTGCAAAGCTATTCTGAATTCCCACTGAGAACTCCTGTTGAGTTTTGCATGCTTTAAATGGTTGCCATGTCCACCACTTAGATACAGTATTTCTGGAGTGGGACCTGTAAGTAAGTCTATCTCCAAAGCACATTGGAAGAGAAGAAATAAATTAAAGACAAAATTCAATCATTGTTTCCTATGGCAGCACTATTATTTTTCTCAAACTCTACCAAGTCACTGATTACTTTTTATTATTCTTAGTGGTGGTGGTTTGAGATTCCTCACAGGAAAGGAGATAATTGAAAGGTAGATTAGAAAAGCAAGAAGTTGGGATAAAACTAAAACAGAAAATGTTATGCATGTTAGGCATGGCATGCTGGCACTTTAAGTACTTGGTCTCAGGGGGCAGATGGCTCTTGCATAAGAAATTTCATTTTTTCAATTGATTCTTTTTTAATGAGTTAAAATAATGAAACTGACATATGCAACCATACTGAAATCATCTTACCTATCAATTACAGTAGGTCTTTATGTGACAGCTCTACCACTGCAGGGTGAGAATTGGAAGGAAGGTTTCAATAGAATCTGTGCTGCCCCATTCCAGCAGCCCAAGCCCTGTAGGTGTGATACCTCCAGCCTCATCAGAGACCTATGGGACAAGAAAATTCTGGGTGGAGTTAAACCACAAATTACATTTAATATATTATTAATTAACCAAGAAAAACATAATTTTCTACCATGGCAGGGCTGTGATTTACACAGCCAAGGAAAAGCAGCAGCATCCATGTTGTCCCGTCTAGTGTCAACTGACACTTTGCCAGAGAATCAGAGCTTAGGACATTTCTATTCCACTGCTAAAGGTGATCACGGCATGAATGATTTTACCCCCATTCTTTCTGGATTTAATGCCTAACTGGACATAAGATACTGTTCTAGAGTTTTAACTAAGGAGGATTTCCATTTACCAGACCCTTCATATACCACTGAAACTGTGTAGATGGGCAAGTATCATTAAAACCATATCCAAAGGGACCTTGGCTATAAGCAGTTTGTTAGGAGCACACATAGGAGCTGTTAAGCCTCAAATAAATAAATATTGCATATGGTCTCTCCTTCCAGCAGTATTTTGGTCACTGCCGTCTGTCACTAGCAGACCTTCTGCCTTTGGGCTCAATTCTGGCAGCTGCTTTCGTTGCCTTCATCTTCTCATTCAAGCCCAAGTTTAGGGTTTTTTTTCCTTCTTTCTGCTTTTTTGCTAAGGGCTGGAAAGCCTCCCTGCTCTGTGATGGAGTGCCATAGGCGCAATGTGCTTAATCAGCTGCCCCCCTCCTTTCTTAGAAATTGTGAACATGAACAGCTCCCCAGGGCTTCAGAAAACAACCCCATCTGACCTTACTCCTTTCCGCATGTGGATTCAAGGCCAAAGATAGCATTGGGTTTAGGCATTAACAGTTACTTTCCATGCCTGAGAGAAAGCAGGACTAGTATGGGCACAGGAAGCAGTAGAGACGTGCCAGGTATATTGCAGCTCATCTATCTTGCTTCTGCTGGTGTTGAATAGTCTGGCTGCCTCTAGAGCCAGAGCTGCCATACAGGGGACACAGCCCTTTGAGGAAGGTGCTACACTTAACTCTGCATGCATTCCCTTAGACAAGAGCTTGCATTATCCTGAGAGTCTTTTCTGAGTGACAGCAGATGTTCTCTTTCCTAGATCTGCTTTTGTAAGGCCCCTTACAACTGCTTTTTAAAAAGGCCTCTGTGGGCTCTCAAAGCACTAGCTGAAATTGAGGGAAAAGGAAAAGGAGTGTCTTTCATCTGATACGAGTGTGATTTTTGATTGGGCTGGAACTGGAAGTGTTGGCCTGGTGTAGAATAAATATTTTTTATTTGGGACAGGAAAAAAGGTGCATTTTGCTGAGGTCTGTAAGGTACTCCTGTTAAATGGAAAGGTAACTTTTACTTGCAAAGCTGACTTTCCTGTTCCTTATATGTCTCCCTTTCTCAGTCCCTCCCCATTCTTTTTCAAATACTAGGCCACTACCTAAATTATTAAATGTAATATCAAGTATATGTAGGACTAGATAGAATAAAATCAGTGGTCATAATTTAATCTGAAAGATGTGGTTAGAATCATACGTCAAAGGCATAATACAATTTTGTCTTCTGAGTACACATATTGGGAAGGGAGCTCTAAGTGAAAGTAAGCTTTTAGAACACTCAACTACCAGTTCAGCTCTGTATTTCTTTCTAGTGCAACAGCTATATTCCATGCAGTGTGCTCTGAGTATATATCCCTTCTGAAACACAGCTACATATACCTGGAGATTTTTTTGTGTTCTTTAAATCGGCTTAAAATTAAACTATTCTCTCAGTTACAATTACATTGCAAAGAGGGGGTATCACTAGTTTCGCTGGGTTGATTTCCCATGTCAGAAGAGACACTTTTTTCCCCAACACAGAGATTAGAAGCTGAATCCAAGCAATATGACATGCAACATAGTGCAACATGCAGGGAACTTAGGAGCAGGAGCAGTCGTCTCACGTGACTGAGAACCTCATGGAAAATAACAGCTAGTAACAAGTGCTATGATGTCATCAGAGGCCTGCAGTTACAGAGAACAGACAGCTTTGACAAAAGTTTGAGTCTTTAGCATTGCTCATACATTGTTAGTGCAAATATACTCATGGGTCAAAAATTGGTTGTGCAGCTGTCAAACCTTGTTGACAACGTGGTTTTGTTTTTTACAACCAGGGAACCCTCTCTAAGGACTGAGGATTGCTTGTAAGAGATAGGATGCATCTGATGAAGCAGAACAAAAAGCATCTTTGCCAGCTGGCTGGCCAACCTGAAGAGGAAACTTTTTAATTAGGAATGATGGGGGAAGATGAAAAGCAGTGCTGTGAGGAAGTGGTGGACAAGGTTGGGGTGTAAGGTGACATAAACAGGGGAGATGTTGTAATCAGCAAAAGGGGGCAGAAAGGAGCCCCACCCAAACACATCCACACATATCAGGAGGTGCCTACCAGTCAAAGCTGTGGGGAAAGCTCCCAGGACCTTTGTGGGAAATCAGCATGACTTGCTGCGTATCCAAAGTAAGCAAACAGGAGGAATTAGAGATCTGTGTACAGATATAGAGCTTGGGGAAGAGTGGCTGGAAAGCTGCCTGGTGGAGAAAGACCTGGGGATGTTGGTTGACAGCTGGCTGAATATGAGCCAGCAGTCTGCCCAGGTGGCCAAGAAGGCAAACAGCATCCTGACCTGTATCAGGGACAGTGTGGTGAGCAGGACTAAGGCAGTGATTGTTCCTCTGTACTCAGCACTGGTAAGGCCCTACTTCAAGTGCTGTGCTCAGTTTTGTGCCCATCACTATAAGAAAGACATAGAGGTGATGGAGCATGTCCAGAGAGGGCCAATGAAGCTGGTGAGGGGTCTGGAGAGCAAGTCTTATGAGGAGCAGCTGAGGGAACCGGGGTTGTTTAGCCTGGAGAAAAGGAGGCTGAGGGGAGACCTTATTGCTCTCTACAACTATGTGAAAGGAGGTTGTAGAGAGGTGAGGGTCAGTCTCTTCTGGCTAGTAACAAGCGACAGGACAAGAAGAAATGGCCTCGAGTTATGTCAGGGTGGGTTTAGATTGGATATTAGGAAAAAGTTCTTCACAGAAAGGGTTGTTAAGCATTGGAACAGGCTGCCCAGGGAAGTGGTGGAGTCGCCATCCCTGGAGGTATTTAAAAGAAGTGTAGACATGGTGCTTAGGGACATAGTTTAGTGACGGTTTTGGCAGTGTTAGGTGGATGGTTGGACTTGGTCTTAAAGGTCCCTTCCAACCTAGACAATTCTATGATTCTATGAAATTCTAAATTTATTATCTCATTGGAATCATGGAGGCACGGTGGGATAGCTCACATGAGTGGGGTACTGTGGCGGATGGATACAGGCTATTAACGAAGGACAGCCTGGGACAGAATTAGGGGATCACTCTTTACATGGAACAGCAGCAGGGTGCATGCTTATGGGTGAACAATGAGCTGGTGAGAGCTGATGGGTCAGAACTAGTTGGCAGGCCAACAAGGGTGACATTGTGGTGGGTGTCTGCCACAGACTGCCTGACTAGGAAGAAGTAGATGAGGCCTTCTTCACACAGCTGGAAGAATCCTTGTGTTCACAGGCCCTGTGCCTTATGAGAGACTTGAAGCCCCCCAATATATGCTGGAAAGAGATTACAGCAGTGCCTGGGAAATCCAAGAGATTTTGGGAGTGCATTGATGGCACCTTCCTGACACAGGCAATGAAGGACCCCATGAGGGGAGATGCTCTGTTGGACCTCATACAAACAAGAAAGAATTGCCTGGGGACATAAAAGTCAGGGGCAGGCTGCGGTGTCCATGAGATGCTGTGAAAGATCCTGAAAGAAGGGAGCAGAGCAAAAAACAGGACCACAGCCTGGACTTTTGAAAAGCACACTTCAGGCTCTTCAGAAATCTGCTTGGAAGAATCCTATGGGATGCAGCCCTGGAGAGAAGAGTTGTCCAGGAGAGCTGGTTGATTTTCCAGGGTCACCTCCTTCACGCTCAAGAAAACCCCATTTGGACAAGTAGGAGGCCTTCACAGATGAACAAGGAGCTTCTAACTGAACTCAGACAGAAAGAAAATGTGCAAGAGGTTGAAGCAGAGAAAAAGTGACCTGGGAGGAATAAAGAGACACTGTATGAACATGCAGGTATGGGGTTAGGAAGGCCAGAGCCCTTCTGGGGCGAGACTCTTTTTAGTGGTACCCAGCGACAGGACAAGGAGCAGTGGACACAAACTGGAACACAGGAAATTCCACCTGAACATGAGGAAAAACTTCTTTGCTTTGAGGGTGACAGAGTGCTGGAACAGGCTGCCCAGAGAGGTTCTGTAGTCTCCTTCTCTGGACATATTCAAAACCTGCCTGGATGCATTCCTGTGCAATCTGCTGTAGTTGAACCTGCTTTGGCAGAGGGGTTGGACTAGATGATCTCCGAAGATCCCTTCCAACCCCTACCATTCTGTGATTCTGTGATTCTGGAGTTAAATCTTGTGAAAAGGCAACAAAGAAGGTTTCTACAGACACATAGGTGGCAGAAGGAAATTGAGGGAAAATATGGGACTGTTGCAAGGGACATGGAAAATGCCAAGGTACTTTCTACTACCTTCATCTTGGTCTTTGTTGGGGGGACCTGCCTTCAGGAATCCCAGGGCAAGGATCATCTGGTTAAGGAACATTTAAACAAACTGGAGATACATAAGCCGCTGGGACCTGATGATATGCACCTGCAAGTGCTGCAAGAGTTGACTCATGTCATTGCAAGAACAATCTTCAACAGCTTTGAAAATCTGAGGCAATACAGGGAGGGTGCTGAGTATTGGAAGAAAGTAATTGCCACTCTGGTCTTTCCAAAGGGCAAGAAGGAGGATCGCAGGACACATAGGTCAGTCAGTCTCACCTTTATCCCATGGAAAGCGATGGACTGAGTTGTCTTCAAAAAGATTTCAAACACATGAAATACAAGAAGGTCATTGGAGTAGTCATCACGGATTTATGAAGGGTAATTCAGGCCTGACCAACCTCATAGACTTCTACAATGAAATGACTGTCGTGGTGGGTGAAGGGAGAGCAGCGGATGTTGTTTATCTTATCTTTAGCAAGGCCTTCAACTTCATATCCCATAACATCCTCACTGACAAACTGATGAAATGTGGGCTAAATATATGGACAGTAAGGTGGATTGAAAACTGGCTGAATGGCTGGCCTTAAATGGCTGTGACCAGGACACAAGGTTCAGCTAGAGACCAGTTACTAGTGATGTACCCCAGGGATCAAATTGGGGGCCAATACTCTTTAACATCTTTATTGATGAATTGGATGATGGGAGAGAATGCCCTCTCAACAAGTCTGAGAGAAGTGTTTGATAGACCAGAAGGATGTGTTGCCACTCAGAGGGATCTGGACAAGCTGCAGAAATGGGCTAGCAGCAACCCTGTGAAGTTCAACAAAGACACATTTGGAGGAGATTAATCCCACACATCAGGAGAGGCTGGGGGATGATCAGCTGGAAAGCAGTGTGGCAGAAATGGACCTGGTTCTGCTGGACACCAAGTTTACCAGGAGCCAGCACTGCCAGCAAGCTGAGGGAGGTGATACTTCCCCTGTAGTCATCTGGAGTCCTGGGTCCTATGCTGGGCCCCCAGTAAAAGAAAGACATCAAAAGACTGGAGCGAGTCCAGCAAAGGACCACAAAGATGGTGAAGGGACAGGAATAGGACAAGAGGCAATGGGCACAGGGTAAAATACAAGACATTTCATTTAAACATAGGAAAAAGCTGTTTTGGTTTGATTTGGTTTGATTTGGTTTGGTTTGGTTTGGTTTTACTGTCAGGGTTGTTGAATACTGGGACAGGCTGCCTAGAGAATGTGGAGTCTCTTGGAGATACTCAAAACCCAACAGGACACAGCCCTCAGCAGCCTGCTGTAGCTGACCCTGCTTGAGCAGAAATGTTGGGCTAGATGATCTGTTGAGGTACTTCCCAACCTCAACAATTTTGCTACTGTGTGGTACTTAAAAACTAAGAGATAATTCTTCTCAGCCTAATTATTTGGACAGCCACTTAAGATGTGTTTGGGCAATAGTTCCAATTAAAACAAGCAACAACAGCCTCTGTAAAAGGATAATTTTAAATAAACTACAGGACTTTGCATTAAAATATTTATCATGTATTCAATGACTTTTTGGCCTCAGAAGCTCATCATAAGCCAGCAATGTGCAATCGCAGACCAGAAGGCCAACCAGATCCTGGGCTGCATCAAAAGAAGTGTGTCCAGCAGGGCAAGGGAGGTGATTCTGCCCCTCTACTCCACTCTCGTGAGACCCCACCTGCAGTACTGCATCCAGCTCTGGAGTCCCCAACATAAGAAAGACATGGACCTGCTGGGGTGTGTCCAGAAGAGCGCCACGAGGGCTGGAGCACCTCTCCTATGAGGAGAGGCTGAGACAGTTGGGGCTGTTCAGCCTGGAGAAGAAAAGGCTCCAGGGAGATCTTATTGCCGCCTTCCAGTACCTAAAGGGGGCCTACAGGAGAGCTGGGGAAGGACTTTTTACTAGGGCATGTAGTGATAGGACGAGGGGGAATGGCTATAAACTGGAAGAGGGAAGGTTTAGATTAAACATTAGGAAGAAGTTTTTCACTTTGAGGGTGGTGAGGCACTGGAACAGGTTGCCCAGAGAGGTTGTTGAGGCCCCATCCCTGGAGGTGTTCAAGGCCAGGCTGACCGTGGCCTTGGGCAACCTGGTCTAGTGGGAGGTGTCCCTGCCTATGGCAGGGGGGTTGGAACTCAATGATCTTCAACGTCCTTTCCAACCTAAACCATTCTATGAAATGAAATCTACATTTCTATGTGAAATAGAAAAAAATGAGGCTGAAAGTAATGTGTTTGGCAGGCTTGATACCTGTTTGAAATCTGGCAGTTCTGTTCTAAAGAAATTGCAGTAAATACAGCTGACCTCGTAAAGCCTTGGAAATCAAATTACTTGCAATAATTAATCTGTGAAATAAACATTAGTGTAAGGGTTTCCGTATCTCATCTTCTCACCCTCTTCACTTTTTTCTTCCCCCTTCCCTTTGGGATGTTCAATCAACTGGAGTTTTTAACACGCCAAGAATTTGTAAATGATAAAATGGAACTTTGTCAAAAATAATATCAGGTGGCAAGACTAGTCTGACACTCACAGTGCATTAAAATGGAATAAAAGTAACATCAAATGAAAGTGCCTGCAGGGAAGGGAGTGGATATGTAACAATGTAACATAGAAAAGGACCTTTGATTTAATGAGGATCAATTTCATAAAAGTACGGGTCATCAAATGGGAATGTCATTGAAGTAATCAGACAGTCCTGCAACTTATTGTTAAAGGAGACAGCTAATTAAGTATGGGTACCATCCTGAATAACAATGGAAAGCACAAGCTAATGTGATCAAGATCAAAACTGGGCCTGGAACCGAGTCGTCAGTCTATTGCTCTATTCGCTGCTGAACACACACAGCAGATGTTTGTATGGTCATACTGAACAGAGGTTATCTCGCTCTTTGCTATCTGCTAAAAGTCATGCAGCAAAACTTGTTATTGATATTTGTTTTGAATTGTAGATGATTTTTCTAACATAGATGAGGTTTTTGACTGGAGTAGGAATGAGGCAATTAATATATACCAACCCTATAACATCATATAGAAAGTAATACTTCGTACCTTTCCTCTTGTTTAAAAGGATTAGAAAGATTTTTCATTCTCCAAAATTTGCTTTAATTGCTTCAGCTGTATTAGCAGTAGTAAACATACGAAAGAAATTAAATGCCTTTTCTGTTTCTATGTGACAAACAGGACAGTGAGGTGAAGAAAATGAGTAAAGGGGCAAGAATCTTTTGCAAAAAGCTGCTTTCTGACAGTGGCATCAGGGAAAGACTGCAAGGGAACTTCTAGGTGTTGTAGGTTTCTTAATGGGAAGTAAAAGGTAGAAGACATTAGCAGGTCTGTGTGTAGCACATCCCATGTAGCAGGGGTGTTTCAGGAAAACTGAGAAGCTACTGCTGTGCTGATTGACTGTCCAGCATTGAGCGTGTTATCACATGCTGAAACTTCCCCCTCGCATACAGTTGCCTGAAGAAATTTTGGCTGCTATTGTCCTCTGGAGTCAAGGTATTTCTGGAAAGTGCTGTTAGCATGGCTTCCCTTCAATTCTCTGTCCTGCTTGTGTTTTCCCAAACTATTTAAGGGCTTTTAGAAGCTACATGCAGTTTCTTTGACAGCCTTTTCAATCAAGAACATGCTTATTAAATGCTTACTTTCTGCAACATATTTCTAAATCAAACATCCAAAAGTTTCCTTTTCTTCAGCACATATTTTTTCCATGTAAATTCATTTCAGGCCAAGGCAAATCCCATGGGACAGAGCTTCTACAGCTCCAGAGCATTTAGCAACAAATACACAAGTGTCTCCTTAGAATGTGGTTACATACAGCAAGGTTTTTCCTTGGATGAAAATGTACATGTCTTTCTTGACTTCTACATGAGTTATGTAGATATTCTTACTCATGTTGATGGTGTCTCCTTTGAGATTGTTGGTTTGGATTAGACAGTTTTTCAAACTAGATTTATCTGTTTCAGATGAAGACGTTGCTTTAAAACTCACACGAATGGCCTTATTATATTTCCAGTGCTCCTTGGAGTCAGTCAGGACAAAACCACTATGATAAGAGTCTGTTTTGTCATTTGTTCTTAGCCAAATCTAAGTACAGACACGAAAAAAAACCCGAAAACAAACCACATAGAAAAAAGAGTTAACCAAGATTTTGTAAAAAAGTGCAAACTTTACTGAGAAAAAAGCTTAGCATCCAGTCATTGCTAGTTCGAAAGACTTCACAGCTTTTGGTACAGTTTATGTCTATATGTTTATTACATCACCCAGGCAAATGATTTGTGTGAATTCATTGAATTGAACTAAGACATTCCTGGGATGCAGCTGGGCATACGGTGCAGATATCTTGTCAGTTTGCAACGTGGCACAACACTGTGCCAGCACCCCGAGCTGTGGAAACCCACCTCAGGGTGAATGAAGGAGGAGGAATCCCACTTACACATCCACAGTTACCTAAAAGGTGAAACGTGCTGCTTCTCTCTGAACCACTCTTTAACTGGACTGAGTAACAAAGTGCTAAAGCCATTGTGTGTTCTTATGTTCACTCTGTATCCCTTCAGGTCTGCATTTGGCTCTTTGGGCAGGTTCTCACCATTGCTGAAGGCCTCCCTGCAGAGTGTTCTGGTTTACAAGTAGCGGTGGAAGCATACAAGCACAAGCGCCCGGAAAAGCTACAGGAAGCATTCAAAAACCTCATGGAGCCAGGGTACAAATTCTGTCTGCTAACATGCTGAAGTACGTGCCATATCATCTTCACTCTTGTTGTTACACCTAAATGCTGACACATGCCACCATCGCATCTTCACTTTGGTGTGTGCATGTGGCTTTGGACATGCAAATGACTGCTAGGGACACAGTGGGAGCAGGTCTTATCAACAGTCAGGGTTAGTCATTTCCCTGCCTTACCAGACCAAATATCTCTCAGTATTTTTCTTTTTGATGTAGTTGTGTTTGTTCTTTTTCAAAAATACAAGTACTATACAATATGTAATAGTTTTATCCACAGAAAAATAGCCAAAACCACATACATATGGAAAGTTGAAGTGGTTTAGAAGGTGCAAATACAATTTATGATCAATTAAAGTGAGGACAGAAGCAGACTGTGGCAATTCCTTTTCTATTGGTTGGTGTGATTGCTATGGATCCTATGCTATAGGTTGAAATGACAGAATAGTTACTGAAATGGTCTGCTTTATGCCTTGAATAAAACAAAATACAGTCTGCATAAGAAAATACTTGTTTTTCTGAAGGTGAACAATAGGCTTTTCCCCTGTGTGCTAATGCATGTGCCTGACTCAATCTTACTGCAGTCTCTGTAGGCAAGCCATTCATGCTATAAATACGGAAGACTAACCACGGAAATATCCACAGTCCATTTTACAGGCAAAGAAACTGAAGCACAGAAAAGGAAAATGATTCATTCATTGTCCAAGAGGGGGCCAGTGGAATATCTGTGAAGAGCAACATGCTTTTGAATCCCTGTCCAACTCTGTAACTACAAAGCTATGCTTTCCAACTAGACATAGTAGTCATCCTTAGGGGATGCAGAGCGTTGTAATGTTTGTATCAGCCTCATGCTAGGCCTCTCCATAGATCAGAGTAGCACCCAAGGTGCACAGGCCAGGATGCTTTCCTTGAATTCAGAAGCTTTTTTGTCTTCTACTCTGCTCAACAGGGCAACCTGTGTGTAAACCCCTTCACAAATAACGTTGAGTTTTCTTGGGCAATCTGTTAGTGGTGCTTGCCAAATGACTAAGCTGTTGGGTAGTTTAGGTAAGACAGGGTTAATAGGAAGACATAAGGAGCAAAGTTTAAGAATATTTTTTTTCATTTGTGTCATGACATATCTGCTGGATAGGGGAAGCTTTCTGACAGAAAATGGTATTTCGCTTGGCAGTGTGACCTCTTGGTGAAAATGTGACCAAAAAGACAACGTGGTGAGTTTGAGTTGCTCTTGGAAAGACAGGTTTGCTTATGATGGAAAGACTGTTGAAAAAATCATTGAGATAACTGGCATCATAGCTACATTAAGAAGTCAGTAAAAGCAGTACAAGGGAAGAACTCGTGTACTACAGCTGGTTGTAGTGGGTTAGCATATTTGTTCAAGTAAAAGAACAAACAGGGTTGGGTAAGACAGTGTGAGTGCCTAAGGGATAAGAGGCAGCAGATATTGGTGTAGTGGGATCAGTGTTGAGAAGAATTACTGCAAGGGTAGGAAGGTTGTAAAAATATATCTAAAATGTAGGAGTGGAAACTGGTAACGAAGCATGTTTCAGAACCTCTTTTACATTTAAAACTAGTATGAGAGGAGCTAGGGAAAAACAAAGGGAAGAAAATACTTAATATCAATAGGAGGATTCTTTGCCCTGAAAGACAGCCCACCCTGTTGCAGTGATACCAAGACAAATTCTGCTCGCAGTGCAACTGATGTAAAGCCTGACTAATTCCATCTGTCACTTAGACTAGTGCAAATCTAAAAGAACTTGCAGAAAACACTGGAATTAATTGGGATTTACTTTGATCTATCTAAAAAGCGAGATTTTACCCTATCTTGTATCTGGCAGGCTCTTCTCTTTTATCTTCCATTTTAAAGCAGTAACTCATTTACTCCATTCATTTTGGTTTCTTTGTTTTGCTTGTACTCTTTTTTTTCCCCTTTTTCTTTTTCTGTTTTGCAGTGGCAGCTTATTGGAGCTCAAGAAAAAGAAGCCAGGCTCTTCCCTCATCTAGACTCTCTCTTTAAAGTGTCATGTGAAATGTTCCTGCAGAACTTTTCTAAGACCCTGATAGCTGCTGTTTATGTTGATATGATCCACTCTATAACAGGAGCTTAATATAAGTGCGCCCTTATGCTATGCTTCAAATCACACAGGTTTGAATTCACACTCCCCCAAAAGCAAAAATGAGATTAGCATCTAAATTGAAATTGAAGCTAAAGAAATCTGTGGAAAAAGAAGTCTAAAAAAATCTGAGTATCAGTTTTAGGTTTCTTTTTACTCTGTATCTTAGTCATTTCCCAGAAAATAAGCTCCCAATAATAAGCACTAAACTGTGTCTGGTCTTGCACAGGTGTGTTCAGAGATGAAAAGGGAGAAATTTAACCTCATTTAGTTAATGCCATTAGCTTCAATGAACATGTGGCTCCATCAAGAAAGCCTCAGCTCAGCCTAAGTGAGGATCCGAGCTGCAACCACACCATCTTTCCCTTGC